>NC_143161.1:16311283-16484429 GCF_041381405.1 Jatropha curcas
TTGAATTATAGAGGAAGTGATGGTATCAGTGATCTGAAACAGTGAAAATAATAATGAAAGTAAATAAGGCAGAAGATCATCAAAGTCACCTGAGTGTACTCGAGAACCTCGGGGAGCCGCGCCTGCATCCGAGAGGCAAAGTAAGAGGGGAAATCACCGACGGATAGAAAGTCGTTCACCGAGAAGCCTCTGTACTCAACCTCCAGGTCCTCCTGGGTTAAGCCCTCCAGGAGACACATGTGCCGAGGAGGGGCATGAGGCACCCTCCGCTGTGCTGGAGCTGTCGGAGTGTCAAAAACTCTCTCCCCAAGAAAGTATCGGTCGGCTCAATATCCTCGCATCAGCAACCTCGACCGGGTGTGCAACTCAGCCACCTCCCGGCCCGGGTAGGTCCTCCAGGCCTCGCAGTCCCACGGAGTCAGAAACAGCTGCAAAAGAATAAGAAGTCAGTGGTCGGTGTGCATTCAAAAAGGAGAACGAGCTAAGCTAAACGTTCAAAGGTTCCATTTGTACTTACATCGGACAGCTCTCGGTCGTTAAGGAAGCTCCACCAGTACTCTGGATCCTCGCCACTGGCATAAGTGTGATGGCAGTGGGCCAAGTAGCGAGGGATCCTCCTAGACTCGACCGTAGAGTTGCCGCTCAGACCGCCCGGATAGATACAGTACTCGTAGGACCATACCTGCAGCAGAGAAAGAAATAACATCAGTTAGTTGAACAGTTGAGAATGACAAATAAAAAGCTGAAGACTGAAAGAATGTTACCTCCAGAGGCCGGATAAACAGCCAGTTCGACTCACCGCTACCACGGGTCCAGACATCTAGACCGTGATAGAGATGAGCCAAATCGAGTGTGGCCCAGTCGAAGGACCCGACCTGGCTCAGATCCCGTAGACATGCCAGCACCGCCGGGTCTCCCTTATTCTGGGAGGTGCATAGCAGCTGGGACGAGGTGATATAAAACAAGAAGGACCGAGCAGCCTGGTCCCTCTCCTCCCGAGTATACGCAGGAGCAGCAGGTCGGGCCTCCACCGGCAACTCTCTCCAAGCAGCCAGTCTGGTCCTGATCCTCTCGGCCCATAATCGGAAGACCATCTCGTAAGACATGCACCCCTGCACGGTGTACCGGGTCTGTGTGGTGACACCAAGCAGAGAGCGGACTAGCTAAGCTCCAAGAGTGGCCGTCTGGTACCGAGCATCCAATGGGGGAACTGGACCAGTGAAGTGAAGGCCGGTGATCGCAGCATAGTCTACCGACATGAGCATCATCTCACCGAATCCGAATACGAAGGTGTGCGTGCAATCGTTCCACCGCTCCATCAATGCATATCACACAGCGGGCGGGAAACGAGGCTACGTGCGGCGTAATCCTGCAGCGTAATCTCCGAAGCCAGCGGCGACGACCCGGGCTCGCATAGGAGGGTCCAATAAATCCCAAAAAGCGGAAGCATCAGTGGCTGATCCACCCGAGCGGGCCTTGCCCAGATTAACCTGTAAGAAAAAAATTTCAATTTCAATAAGTACGATACTAACAATTATTTATCTTCTTCTATGGCAGGAAAAATGAAAAAGACTAAGTGTCGGTTTGAACCACAGCTGCGTCACGCAACAACAAAGCCGCGTCACGCGTCTACACAGTCGCGTCACACAGCTTTGCCCAAGTTGCGCACTTAGAAGCATAGCTGCGTAGCACATCTCAGCACTCGCGCCACGCCACTCCACAGCTACGCCACGCAACTGTTTGAAACATGTTACCTTAAGAACAGATGCACCACGCAACTAGGCGGATGTGTCACGCACCTGGATAGTTGCGGCACGCAACTGTTCAAGATTCTTCCTCGTCGACGAACAGTCGCATCACGCAACTGTTCTTCCAAAGAACACCCGCGTGACGCAACTATCGAAGGTACGCAGTACTTTGATTTCAACCTAATTTCACTATGATTGTGTTGTTCCATGCAATTTTCAGGGCAAAATCAAGTCGCCTAGAGATACCAACAAGCAAATATCAACAAATCAAGCTCTAACACGAAGAAAAGGGTGGATTTTAAGGTTCAAGGCAAGCTAGGGTTTCTGGCACCACGAACAGTTGCGTCACGCAACTGTTCACAGAGGAACAGCTGCGTCACGCAACTGTTCATCAAAGAATAGTAGCGCCACGCAACTCCTACCTGCGTGACGCGACTGTTGACGCAGGCATAAACATAAAAACATAGTCCTATTGCTACAGCTACGGATCAAAAGCAATAAAATTGAGAGAATTTTTTACTTACCTCGGACTGAAAGCCGCGCATACGGCTCGTCTCGTATCTGACTGGGAACTCTATGCCCGGCAATGGAAGGAGCTGCAACGGCCGTGTCCCGGGGGTCAGCGGATTCCGGCTCACCGGTACCGGTTCGCCGTCAAAGGTCGGGATATCGAGTAGGGCCCCGAGGGTCTCCATCTCCCGAGTGTAATCAGAAGCAAGGATTTCTGAAATCTGAGACATTGTTTTCGGTCAAACAGTTCAGAGAATTTTCAGTCGCTTAGGGTTTGTGAATGAGTGAAAGTAAATCGATTAAGAAGGAGATTACTTATAGCAAGCAAGCTGGGCCCAAGCCCGCTCTTCCAAGCCCAAACAGAGCATTGGGCCTGTTATCCCTTTTTTCGAACCCAACAGGCCCACGCGGCCCATTTCGAAAGCCCACGACAGTCCACTTCGGCAATTTGACATCGATGTGCGGCCCGTACACTTCAGCAATTCTTGTGAGTACTCACCGCACAGGGGGCAGGAGCATCAAATTGCCCAGATTACCCTCAGGTAAGTTTTTCTTTAAACGCTATATTATAAAGGGTACACTTAAAAATGCTTAAGTTTTCCTTTTATGCCGAAATTTTTGGTAAAATTTTTGCAAAATGATTAAATATGCCTACAAAAGTGGATATTTTTGGTTCTAGGCCGGAATTCCGGACTGGGGGCAAAAGTATAAGCTTTTGCCTTAATACGAATCCTTTTTCATAATTAATGCATAGGAACACGTGACGTTCCAATATTTTTCTAACAAAAGGCAAGGTTCGTTTGCACACGGATATTGCTCTTCTTCTTGTGAACAATTTTTCAGGCCAACCAGTGATGGTTTTTCGAAGCCGCTAGGTCCTACTGATTAGTGATGGTGCATTGCGAAGCTAGTCAGAACAATTTCCAAACAGTGATGGTGTATCGCAAAGCTGTTTGAAATTCCTCCCCAGTCAATGATGATGAATTGCGAAGTTGACCAGGGTAAAACCGACATCGTTCGAGCCGATCAAACTGAGCTTCGAGGATGTCTCTTCAGATTCCACGGGAGCCGACAAAGCCGATCAAACCGAGCTGAAAAGGTGACCAGACATTCAAAATCCTTCAGGCCGACCAAACCGAGCCTCGAAGGTGTCTTCCAAGCCGATCAAACCGAGCTTTGAAGACTTTGCCATCAAATCAACATCGTTCGAGCCGATCAAACCGAGCTTCGAGGATGTCTTTTCAGATTCCACGGGAGCTGACAAAGCCGATCAAACCGAGCTTAGGAGGTGACCAGATGATTAATTCAGCATCTTTCCAAGCCGATCAAACCGAGCCTCGGAGACAATTACCTGATCGAAGGCGCGTCAATGGACCACTTTAACATTAATCGTTTATACAATTAATGATAACGTGGGGGGGCAAACTGTTGACGCATAATTTTATACCCCCACCTGACCCGATGATGATATGAGGACAAGGGATAAGGTATCACGATAAACCAGAAGCGTTTGAACCAAAAATTGAACCAAACCGCCCAAAGAAGCCTGACCCGCGTTAGGGCTGCGTCACGCAGCTAGTACCTGCGTGACGGCACTCATAGCTGCGTCACGCAGCTCTAACAGGGCTGACACCTCTGGCGCGCGCCCGTGCAACGGCCTGCACTGTTTGTATGGATACGCGGCAACTGTACGAAAAGTAGGTCGCATCACGCGAGTAACGGGTACGTCACGCAGCTTCTACCCGCGTCACGCGACTATGCTCTGTTGCCCTAGCCATATAAATACAACATTTTACAGCAAAAACGGGACTTTTGGACACTTGGCTCTCATTTTCGTCTAAAAATACAACTTTCTAAGATTAAGTTTCTCGATTAACGACTAAAGCTCTTTCTCAAGAACTCAGCTGAGTAAACTTGAGGAAGATCAAGTCATAGATATTTAGACTTAAAAATCAAAAAATAGAAAAAAAATATAAGAAGAGGAAAAGAGAGGGAAGAAAGAAAAAGAAAACGATTTATTTTGTGAAAAACTTGGTGACCACGCTTCTGGGATCATGAATCGTCATCTCTAAACTAATCTCAGTGCATGCAATCCTCAAATCTGAGGGTTAGGTAACGTTTTTAACTTTTCTTTTTCATTTCTAGCATGTTATCTCTTAAAAATCTCATTTTCATATTGTTTAATTGATCTGCCATTGATAAAACGTAAGTTTGCCTATTGTTGAACCTTTCTGGGTTTGTTTTAATCACTTTTGACAAAAAGAAAATGTAAAAAAAGAGTAGTTTGAAAGGTAGTTACAGACCAGAGTAGTCACGTCACGCAGCTACTACCCGCGTGACGCGGCTGTTCATGTCCAAAAGCTCTTGATCTAGACTGGACCACCTGCGTGACGCAGCTGTTTGTGTGCCCAGTATGTATTTTGTCTTCATATTTGTATTTAACGTTATGTCTTGAATAAATAATCATTATGCCTGAGGATTTTAAATAAGTCACAAATAGTTCCGTCACGTAGCTATAAGTTCCATCACGCGACTGTTCTTCATAGAACACCCGCGTGACGCGACTGTTCTAAGTTCCAGAACAAATGGTAGAGTTCTGTCACGCGACTGTTCTTCATCGAACACTCGCGTGACGCGACTGTCTTCCAGTCCCAGTTTTTTTTTTTTTTAATCGAAATCATCATTTCAAGCATAGAACTTCTTCATTTGGTCTTGATTGACGATTCGGTTGACAGACTCTCCTTCCATAGTGACCAATTCAGCGGCGCCTTTTGCTAATAGTTTGTGAACTTTGAACGGTCCATGCCAGTTGGGCTTAAATTTCCCACCAGGATGATTCTGGGCTTCGTGATCCAATAATCTGATCAAAACCAAATCTCCATTCTTTAATGCCCTTGGATGTACTCCTTTATTGTAGAAACGAGCAATTCTTCTTTTTCTCATCTGATCTTGGAATCGAGCATTCAATCTTTTTCCATCTAGGAGCGCCAAATCTTCATATCTTTTCTTGACCCATTCCTCTTCGGTCAGACCAGCTTCTACCAACACCCTGAGAGACTTCTTTTCGAGCTCTATCGGTAACACTGCCTCCATTCCATATACTAGTTCGAAAGGAGAAGCTCCGTTTACTGATTTGAATGTAGTGCGATGCCTCCAGAGCGCGAAAGGAAGTTTCTCAGCCCAGCTTCTGTACCTTTCACACATCTTGGACTGGATTCTTTTAATCTCCTTATTCGCAGCTTCTACTGCACCATTAGCCTGAGGGCGATAAGGAGAAGAATGGTGATGCTCAACTTTGTATCTATAAAGCAATTGGCCAACATCTGCTTGAAAATGAGAACCATTATCTGTAACTATGTGATGGGGTACACCATAGCGACAGAAAATGTTCTGTTCAATGAATCTAGCCACATGTTTGGCGGTTAAGGTTTTGTAAGATTGAGCCTCAATCCATCTAGAGAAGTAGTCAACTGCAACCAATATATACTGATGGCCATTCGATGCTGCTGGCGAGATTTTGCCGATGACATCTATACCCCATGCAGAAAAAGGCCAAGAAGGAGTTGTCAGATGGAGTTCAACAGCAGGTAAATGGCTTTTATTATCATGATATTGGCAAGCTTTGCAATGACACACATACTGAACATAGTCACCTTCCATCTGCATCCAGAAATAACCCTGCCTCATGATTTTTCTTGCTAGGCTCATGCCGCTTAGATGAGTACCACAAACTCCTTCATGCACCTTCCTCATTATGTCTCCTCCTTTCTTGCTCACACATCTCAGCAACATTCCATCCCAAGCTCTCCTGTAAAGTTCACCATCGACTAGAACATAATTCAAAGCCATTTTTCTAAGAACTGCACGGTCTTCTTTTGTAGCATCATCAGAAAAAGCACCGTCTTTCATATACCTCAAAATATCCGTGGACCATGGTTCTTCCTCCGACTCTACCTGGTTCACAAAATGTTCTTTATAGCACGGGATATTGGCTGTGGTAATGATAAATGGCTTCTTCGAAACTTTACTCAAATCTTGCCAGGCCGGTGCTAAATTTGCCAAGGCGTCTGGAATTCTGTTATAGGTTCTTCCTATGTGAGTGAAAGTGATCTTGTCGAATAGTGCTGCCTTTTTCAACAAGTACTCAACATAAGGCTTCAGTCTTTCTTCCTCTACCTTCCATCTCTCGTTAGCATGTTCAATAACCAATAAAGAATCTCCTATCACCTCGACCTCCTTAGCGCCGGCTGCAAGGAGAGCTTCTATCCCCATAATGCATGCTTCATACTCCACCATGTTATTAGTGACCGGGAACAACAGTCTCTTGCACATCGTGGTAACCTCGCCATTAGGTGCTTCAATTACAATGCCAGCTCCGGCTCCATTTCTGTTGGCTGATCCATCAAAATACAATTTTCATGCTCCTGTTTCGATACATAGTATGTGCTCATCTGGAAACTCCAATTCCCAAGGTTCATCGCCTTTGATTGGATTCTCTGCCAGGAATTCTGCTACAGCCCGACCTTTGACCGTTTTCTTCGTTACAAAGTCTGCATCCACGCTAGACATTTGAATTAACCACTCAGACAACCGTCCCTCTAGAGTAGGCGTTCTTTGCAAATACTTCAAAGGATCAATCTTGGAGACAAAAGTGACCTTGAAGGAATCAAAGTAAGGCTGCAACTTCTTTATCGACCATACTACTGCCATGCATGTTTTCTCCACCAAGTTGTACTTCTCCTCTATAGGCAGTAGTTTCTTGCTAATGTAATAGATAACCTTTTCTACTCCAGCGGTGTCCGGCTGTACCAACATTGCTCCAACTCCTGCATCTTCTACAGATAAATACAAGATTAGAGGCTCTCCTGGTCTTGGTGAACTGAGTACCGGTGGATTCATCAAGTATTTCTTTATGTGGTCAAAGGCCTTCTGGCAGTCCTCGTTCCACTTGACTGGCTGATTCTTCTTCAGTAGCTTGAAAATTGGAGCACAGGTGATGGATAACCTCAAAATGAACCTGCTGATGTACTGAATCTTACCCAGGAAGCTTCTCACCTGACGTTCTATTCTAGGCGGTTCCATGTCCTGAATGGCCTTTATTTTGTCGGGGTCAACCTCAATCCCGTTAGGTCCTACAACGAAACCTAACAACTTCCCCTTCGTTACTCCGAATACGCACTTCTTGGGATTGAGTCTCAAGTTATACTGCTTAACCCGTGCGAAGAACTTTTCCAACATCTCTGCATGTTCTTCCTGTGTTTTTGTCATGATCACCATGTCATCCACATATACTTCTAACCCTTTATGGATCATATCATGAAACAACGTTGTAGCCATTCTCTGGTATGTCGCTGTGAATACTCAAATTTTGAGGCTCAAAAAGCCAGTTTCCCCGGACTGCGAATAATAAAAATTTGCTACAGTAAATTTGACAATTTGCTACAGTAACTTTGACTTTGCTACAGTGCCTATTTTTTCGGACGGCAAACAGTCCGACCGGACCGAAGGCCATTTTGGAAGTTCACCGAAAGTATGCCAATATGGTACTTAAAACGTCCGAAATGTCACGAGGATCGCGGAACAGGTCCCGGAATATTTTTCGGAGATCCGAAACTCCTACAAAACTCCTCTGAAGTGAAAGGCCCAAGGGGCCGCCGCCAAGCACGGCGGCTCCGGCCGCCGGACATGGCAGCACCTGCCGTCGGCCTTCGGCGACACCTGCCTGCCGCCGGCGCCGGCGGCACCTGCCGCCCTAGGCCCGTTTTTGGCCTATAAATGGCCACTTACCTCTTCATTTTTGGCCACTCCTGTCTGTGTTGACGGACGATCTTTCTCCCTCACGCTTTTTCGATTCTTTTACCGCTTTTTGCATTTTTAATTCAGTCTTTATTTCTTTATGTGTTATGATACTTGGCCACTAAAATTAAACAAATTCTAATTAATTAATTAATATTTTCCCAAGCGAGGAGCTTAATCCGGAGCTAAGAAGCGGTCGTCGATTAAATCAGGTACTTAAACGAAACTCTGTCTATTTAATTTTAGCACTTCATGCATGCTTCTCTTCTACTCCTAATAATTCTATAACTGCATAAATGCATTCATATCATATTTAGACAAATAAACTGCCTCAATCAAATATGATTAAGCTTAAATATCCGGTTAATTAATAATCGTGGTATTAATGCTAAATCCGACAATATTGGCTAAAAAGCCTAGTTAATTAATAACTACGGTTTAATTGCCTTTATTTCGAACAGTTCGGCTTAAGTCCAATTAATCAATAATTGTGGCTAAAAAGCCTTAATCAACTACATTTTGGCAACGAATTGCCCACGGTTCAATCAATTTTTGGCAAACAAATTGCCCATAAATTAGATTAACCACTGTCTAGCGACAAATCGCTTAAATCAGAATTTTTTGGCAAAATGCCTTAAATAAATCAACTCATTTTGGCCAAAGGCCTTAAAATCAATCAATTTTGGCGACAATCGCCCAATCAACACTTTTGGCAAACAAATTGCCTAAATCAACTCATTTCAGCAATAATAAGCCCGAACATCATTTTGGCAATAATCAGCCCGAACACCAATTTCGGCAATAATAAGCCCGAACATCATTTTGGCAACAATAAGCCCAAACATCAATCTTTCGGCAATAATAAGCCCGAACATCAATTTTCGGCAATAATAAGCCCGAACACCGATTTCGGCAATAATAAGCCCGAACATCAATTTTTGGCGACAAATCGCTCAACAAAACGTCTTTCGGCAATAATAAGCCCGAACATCATTTTGGCAATAATAAGCCCGAACATCATTTTGGCAACAATAAGCCCAAACATCAATCTTTCGGCAATAATAAGTCCGAACATCAATTTTCGGCAATAATAAGCCCGAACACCAATTTCGGCAATAATAAGCCCGAACATCAATTTTTGGCAACAAATCGCTCAACAAAACGTCTTTCGGCAATAATAAGCCCGAACATCAATTTTGGCAATAATAAGCCCAAATATCAACTTTGGCGACAAATCGCCCGACAACCATTTTTGGCACAAATGCCTTAAAACCAACACTTCCTTTTGGCAACAAACGCCTCAACGGATCAATCAACCTCTTTGGCAAAATGCCTAAACAAAAATGCACAAAGCATACACACACTCATGCATTAAGCATACACCTTCAAAGCCCTTCAAAGAAGGCCTATCGAACTACGTTGACTTTGGTCTTCCATTCAAACGGAAGTACGTAGGCATGTTAGGGATTTAACCCCGAGCAGCAAGTCGAAATCACATAAACATTTTCATTGGTCCAAATTACATTAATCACCTTGCAAGGCATGCATTTTTTGGTTAGTTCAGCAGCATGACATAGTCTCGGGATCCACCTCGGGTTCGTAGACCATGCCTTAACATTGGGTCAATTAATCTAGTAATTAGGTTAATTAAAAATGGAGTCACTTAGGGTTTTTCCTAGTTTACCCTAAAATAATTAAACAAGGTGGCGACTCATACATTCACGTGCATTTCTGCCCTTAGTCACATGCATTCACATGCCTATGATGTTTGGGGTAGGGGTTCACAGTTTGGCGACTCTGCTGGGGAAAATTATGTAATCATTTTACATAAAGTGGACTACAATTGTTGCATCAACTAACCTGCCCTTCTTTAGGGTATTATTTTGTTGTGCCTTATTTTGCAGGGTATCATAGAACGAATCGAGTGTTCTTTCTTTAAGAATACTTGATAAGGAAATTTGGACTTAATCGGAAAATGTGATTAAAACATTAAAACTTGTTGATTTATTTGCACGATTGAGAATCTTTTTCTCCATTGCATAAAAAATGAATTTCAAATGAGTTTCTTCTCCTTCTGTTCAAACTTCTGAGTCTGGATAGCAAGTAGCGCTAATCGACAGGTCTCTTTGATTATGTCGACGGACAGCCAAAGCGTCCTCCCTGTTACCGCAAACCATCCCTAATCCTTTTGGGGTTGGCCCATGAGTATGCGTACCGTCGGACCCACGCGAAACTCCTTGTTTCACATGTGGTTAGGTATATCCATGCTCTAGATTCAAGGGTCCCTTAATAAGCCGATTCTCTATTTGTGTCATAGCCTATAAAGCCTATCCTTTTGGACTGTATGCACCTAATGATGCTGAATCATTCCATTAAAATGAATTATGTTGTGATTTGTGGGCATTCACGCATTCATCCCATAGTTCACAAAACAAAAAGGGGTATGGAAAGTGATAAAAAAGAGAATCTTGAAAAAAAAAAAAAAAAACATTCCATTTCAAAGCTTGAAAATCACATTTTGGTCCCTGAGACCTGGATAATTACATTTTTGGTCCATGAGACATTAAAAATTATATTTTTGGTCCCTGAGACCTGAAAAATTACATTTTGGTCCCTGAGACCTGAAAAATTACATTTTAGTCCAAAAATTCCCATTTTGGCCACAAAAGGCCCAAAAATTTCCAATTTGGCCCATAAGGCCCAAAGGCCCAAGAATTCCCATTTTGGCCCCAAAGGCCCCGAAAATTTACATCTTGGCCCCTAAGGCCCTAAAATTCACATTTTGGCCCCTAAGGCCCAAAAATTCACATCTTGGCCCCAAAGGCCCAAAAGTTCCCAATTTGGCCACAAAGGCCCAAGAATTCCCAATTTGGCCCCAAAGGCCCCGAAAATTCACATCTTGGCCCCTAAGGCCCAAAAATTCACATTTTGGCCCCTAAGGCCCAAAAATTCACATCTTGGCCCCTAAGGCCCAAAAATTCCCAATTTGGCCACAAAGGCCCAGAAATTCACAATTTGGCCACAAAGGCCCAGAAATTCACATTTTGGCCCCTAAGGCTCAAAAATTCTCAATTTGGCCACAGAGGCCCAGAAATTCGCAATTTAGCCCCAAAGGCCCAAAAATACCCAGTTTGGCCCCAAAGGCCCAAAAATTCACATCCTGGCCCCAAAGGCCCAAAAATTTCCAATTTGGCCCCAAAGGCCCAAAAGTTACTAATTTGGCCACAAAGGCCCAAGAATTCCCGATTTGGCCCCAAAGGCTCAAAAACTCACATGTTGGCCTCAAAGGCCCAAAAACTCACATGTTGGCCTCAAAGGCCCAAAAATTCACATTTTGGCCCCTAAGGCCCAAAAAAAAAATTTTTTTGAGAACCTAGGGCCTTTCGAAAAATCAAGGTGTCCAGCCCTAAGCATTCTACCTTACATACCACATCCCATTGGGTCATATCCTAGGTGTCCTAACATGCCAACATTACCCTACCACACAGGGTCATACCACCTCACATCACAAGGGTCAAGTCCAAATACCTTACCCTTACACTACCCTACCTCACACTATCTCACATACCCTATGAAAACACTTATATAGGATAGTCTAACCGTTTTGACTATGTCCTTTTACAGGTACCCCCTGTTCAAGTGCCAACATTAGTGCCAACCACACCTACAGTCCTATCACCAACCTCACCAACTTCAACTGCACCAATGGCATCACTTACTGACATCAAAAACCTCATGGAACAAATGGAAGCTAGAATAGAGGCTAGAATGAATGAGGCATTGGCTGCCTAGAGAATTGCCTTATTAGCTGAACTAGGTGGTGGTAATGGAAATGGGGCTTCCGTTGGGGGAAGTGGTCATGCTGCCTCCAATCAAGGACCTGGTGTTGCATCTGCATCCTCAAACCCTAACTTGGATGACATGCCCCCCAGAATTGCTTCTGAGTTCGAAGCTTAGAAAATGAAAGAAAAACTGGAATTGTTGGAAAGGTCTGTTACTGCCCTTAAGACACACAAAGAAGCGGTGGACATGGACTCCTTGTCCTTGTTCCCCGAAGCAAGACTGCCAACTAAGTTCAAGATGCCCAACATGGACAAGTTTGATGGAACCACTTGTCCCAAAACGAACCTGAAAATGTATGTGGGTGCCCTCAACCCGTTTGGCCTAAACAGCGAGCTCCTTGCTCAGTTGTTTCAGCAATCTTTGACCGGTGCTGCATTAAGATGGTTTGTAAGCTTGGATCGTTCCAAAATGAAGAATTGGGAGGACATATGCAATGCTTTCAACACGCAGTACCATTATAATATTGAAGTGGATGTTACCCGGAGGGAGCTAGAAACCACTAAACAAAAGAACAATGAGCCCTTCTCCTCGTTCCTTTCGAGGTGGAGAGCCAAAGATGCTCAAATGATCAACCGACCCTCTGAACAGGAACAAGTTGACATAATAATCAAGAATTTACTGCCTGTCTACCAGTCACAGCTTCAAACACAGTACTTGCCTACGTTCCAATCGCTCATTGCGACTGCAACTAAGGTGGAAGACTTAATCCAGTTGGGTCAACTCAAAGAAGACTCATACAAGAAGCAGAATCATGCTGGGTCTAGTGAGACAAATGAAATAGCCAGTATAATCCCCACGAATCCTTTACGTGTTGGGAATTTGGGAAACAATCAGCCAAGGAGGCAATATACTGATCTCGACATGCCAATCCTTTTGGTGTTCCGAGAAGCAGTGAAAGCAAATTTACTGAAGCCCTTAGAAGCAAGGCCATTACTAAACCCCCTGCCCCGGAATTTCAAAGCCAATGAATACTGTGAGTACCATCAAGGACAAGGGCATAAGACCGAATCATGCTGGACTTTAAAAAACCGTCTACAGGACCTGGTTGACAATGGGTCCATCATCCCAAGAGCAAGTTGAACATCAACCAATCCCTTGCCTAACCATGGGATTAATGCAAAAAAAAAAATTGCTAAACAAGAATCGTTCGATCCTTTCGAACTTTTCTTAGAAATGAATGAAGTTTGTGTCTGAGAAGGTTGAGATCAAACCTCCAAAAGAACAGAGGAATTGTTCAAGACCAACAACAACCTGTCTGATCGATTTAAGCATCGAGAAGAACAAAGTCACTATAGGCAATCCCATCCTAGTCCATCACAGTCCACCCAGAGTCTATCTTTTAGGGTCTCGTTTTTCTTTTCATTTTCATTTCCATTCAAGTTTTCATCTGTAAATCTAAGTGTCTTTTGTACACGAATTTTGTCTTAT
The DNA here is from genome assembly GCF_041381405.1 of Jatropha curcas. Lineage (NCBI taxonomy): Eukaryota > Viridiplantae > Streptophyta > Magnoliopsida > Malpighiales > Euphorbiaceae > Jatropha > Jatropha curcas. The sequence continues at coordinate 16,324,609 of NC_143161.1, forward strand.
CAATGAAAAGTGATCAGTTTACGTTCCAATCATGTTTATACTCTTTCCCTATCCTTTCCTGTGAAAGCACAAAAAAAATAAATAAAATAAAAAAAAATGATGATAAAAAAAAAAGATAATAAAAATTGGCAAAGAAAAATGCATTCATTCGCTCTGCATCAATCAAAGCTGGGGGCATCTTAAGAAGCACCATCAAAGGGGAAGTTTTGAAGGGTAATCATGGAAAGGATCCAGCAAAGGGTACGCAAGACTTCAAACAGTACCGAGACAAAGCCGATTGAAGGGGTTAGGGCCAGAATGGTTTCTCCGAAAACCCAAGAATGGAAGATGCTCCGATAGAGAGGTGTCTGAATTTTGAGCTTAAAAGCAACAGAATAAAGAAGTTATGCTTGGAATTGGGTTGGGTCTGCACAAAGTCGCAATGCTATCCATACACTACTCAAGTCATCTCAGAATCAAGTTGCCTCGAAATTCTTTATGGAGAGGCTGCTTCTAAGCAAGCAAAAGGAAAAATGGGACAAAAGGAACCCCTGGTCAAAAGGAACTTCTACACAAAAAGAAATCAAGGACAAAGCTACAGGAAATCAAGTTGTCAAAAACGGGTCAACTGCAAGCTCTCCGTTAAATTCAAGCCCATCAAGGGTAGATGACAAACCATTTCAGCCATAAGGACAAAGACCAAGCGGCTGCTCACATTTTGAAAAAAGCAAGTTAAAAGAAGCTGTCATTTCCACAAATTGGATGACAACAAACACCTTGAAAATCAAGCGCCAAACGTGGCACAAATACAAGTGTCCTTATAAACAAGGATCATTTCTCAAAACAAGGAAAAGGAAGAGTCTCCTCAAAATTCCTTATGGAGAGGAGAACCATTGAGGAAATAAGTTCCAAGGAAGATAAAGTTCAAGAAAAGGAATCAAATTAACCTCAAGAATTCAAACATGGCAAAGCCACAAACTCAAAGCATAAAAGCTTCTTCAAACACTCAAGCCACTCAAGTTACCACCACAATGTGGGCATTCAAAACTCTTTGTGATGAATACAAGTCATATTTCAGTCAACCAGTGGTAAAACCACTACAACAACAAAGTCAGATTCGCCTAGGGTCATCACTATCATACGAGCTCAAGTCAATAAGTTGATTCAACATCATCAAAGTCAGGAATGAATCCCGTAAAGCCATCAAGCCGGGAAGAAATCCCGCAAAGAAATCAAGTCAGAAATGAATTCTGTATTAATATAAAGTCGGGAAGGAATCCTGAAGAAATCAAATCGGAAATGAATCCCACAATCAGCATTAAGGCGAAATTGAATTTTGCCCCAACACCAAGTCGGAAATAAATTTCGCACCAAGACAGAAAGGAAGTCCGTGCTAACATCAAGTCGGAGATGAATTCCGCACTAGCCGAGCACGAAGTTTGCATCCCGAAAAGAACTACGAAAGACCTAATTCTCCCCATCCCTCGAAGAGTTCTTGGAGATACGTAGGCAGCCACAAAGGCGCGGTCACAAACATAAGTTTGCATCATAAATAGCATTTTCTCTTTGCCAATATAAAAAATAAAAAAATAAAAAAAGAGAAGAAAAGAAAAATAAAAGCCGGAGTTGAAAACCCGAAAGGACGGCTTCAGGTAAGAATTGAGCCCGCTAGGCTGAAAACCCGAAAGGGCGGTCTAGGCAAAAGTTAGGGCAAAAAGCCTGCTAGAGTCGAAAACCCGAAAGGGCGGCTACTAGGCAAAAGTTAAGGCAAAAAAAAAAAAAAAAAAAAAAGGGGTGCTTTCATGAGAGTCCATTTTTGTAGGATAAACAGTAAAGTATGTCCTTAAAAAAAAAAATCCCTTTCAAAGGTCTCCTTGGGAGTATATAAATCATTTTTTCGGGAATCACTGAATTCCTTCGAGTCAAAATTCACTACAAGAAAAATTTGAGTCTCTAAATCGAGTCTCCAATGAGTCTCTAAAATCAAGTCTCCATCACCAGTGGTCATTCCACCACGAGTCACAAAAATCGAGTCATTCTCAAAAGTTCGTTTTGAAAGCGTCACTCTTTGAGTCATTCCTCCAAAAAGAGAGAGAGAGGAAAATGTCAATTCAATCCCCGGGGTTTCCAAAACAACCCTAAAAAAATGTCAAACACAATCGTTGAGAGGTAATCCTTTAATACCTCGTCTCCACTCGGACCATCGTTTCTTCGATCCTTTCAGACGAGCGATGTCATCCACATTCTCCGTTTCCTCAAGTCATATAAGTGGCTTTGTTCTCTTTGATTCCTCAATCGATTGGACAAGTACAACACCAATGTTTTGAAGTATTCCATGGTCAGCACCATTCTGGGGGCAAGAAGTGATAAGAACCTTCAACATTCTCCCATCACAGAAGTAATCACGGAATTTTTAGTCTTTCATTAAGAAGAAATTCTATTTCAGTCAATAAGGGCATCAATTCTCTCAAGCAGGGGGCAAAATCCTCCAAGTCGGATTCAGGGGCAAGTGTTATAAAAAAAAAAAAAAACATACACAACCCAGGGTGAAACCCAACCATCGTCAATCTATTTTACACAAACCCAGGGTAGAACCCGGTTAATGGTTAACCTTTTTCTACATAAAACCTAGGGTGAAACCCTAACCAATAACCAACCGTTTTTCATCCAAAACCAAGCCATTTGATCATTTCGACTTTAGGTGGACCCTTGGCTCTCAAAGAAAAAAATAAAAATAAAACAAATCTCTTTTCAAGCCCTCATTAAAAGGCAAAACATTTTTTTCAAGTCCTCTAAGAGGCAAAACATTTTTGTAAGTCCTCTAAGAGGCAAAACATCTTTTCAAGTCCTCTAAGAGGCAAAATCTCTTTTCAAGCCCTCTAAGAGGCAAAACATCTTTTCAAGTCCTCTAAGAGGTAAAATCTCTTTTCAAGCCCTCATTAAGAGGCAAAACATCTTTTCAAGTCCTCTAAGAGGCAAAACATCTTTTCAAGTCCTCAAAGAGGCAAAAACATCTTTAAGTTGCAAACATAAATCCATGCATTTGATCATTTCATTTCAAAAAAAAAAAAATCCAACGGCGGGGTTTCCTCCTCTCCTCAAAATTTGCTCCTTCAAACAGCCTCTGGCTCTCATAAATCATTTTTATGATAGCCAGTGGGGGGCAACTGTGAATACTCAAATTTTGAGGCTCAAAAAGCCAGTTTCCCCGGACTGCGAATAATAAAAATTTGCTACAGTAACTTTGACTTTGCTACAGTGCCTGTTTTCTCGGACTGCAAACAGTCCGACCGGACCAAAGGCCATTTTGGAAGTTCACCGAAAGTATGCCAATATGGTACTTAAAACGTTCGGAATGTCGCGAGGATCGCGGAACAGGTCCCGGAATATTTTTCGGAGATCCGAATTACTTCTTCATTTTTGGCCACTCCTGTCTGTGTTGACGGACGATCTTTCTCCCTCACGCTTTTGCGATTCTTTTACCGCTTTTTGCATTTTTAATTCAGTCTTTATTTCTTTATGTGTTATGATACTTGGCCACTAAAATTAAACAAATTCTAATTAATTAATTAATATTTTCCCAAGCGAGGAGCTTAATCCGGAGCTAAGAAGCGGTCGTCGATTAAATCAGGTACTTAAACGAAACTCTATCTATTTAATTTTAGCACTTCATGCATGCTTCTCATCTACTCCTAATAATTCTATAACTGCATAAATGCATTCATATCATATTTAGACAAATAAACTGCCTCAATCAAATATGATTAAGCTTAAATATCCAGTTAATTAATAATCGTGGTATTAATGCTAAATCCGACAATATTGGCTAAAAAGCCTAGTTAATTAATAACTACGGTTTAATTGCCTTTATTTCGAACAGTCCGGCTTAAGTCCAATTAATCAATAATTGTGGCTAAAAAGCCTTAATCAACTACATTTTGGCAACGAATTGCCCACGGTTCAATCAATTTTTGGCAAACAAATTGCCTATAAATTAGATTAACCACTGTCTAGCGACAAATCGCTTAAATCAGAATTTTTTGGCAAAATGCCTTAAATAAATCAACTCATTTTGGCCAAAGGCCTTAAAATCAATCAATTTTGGCGACAATTGCCCAATCAACACTTTTGGCAAACAAATTGCCTAAATCAACTCATTTCGGCAATAATAAGCCCGAACATCATTTGGGCAATAATAAGCCCGAACACCAATTTCGGCAATAATAAGCCCGAACATCATTTTGGCAACAATAAGCCCGAACATCAATCTTTCGGCAATAATAAGCCCGAACATCAATTTTCGGCAATAATAAGCCCGAACATCATTTTGGCAATAATAAGCCCAAACATCATTTTGGCAACAATAAGCCCAAACATCAATCTTTCGGCAATAATAAGCCCGAACATCAATTTTCGGCAATAATAAGCCCGAACACCAATTTCGGCAATAATAAGCCCGAACATCAATTTTTGGTGACAAATCGCTCAACAAAACGTCTTTCGGCAATAATAAGCCCGAACATCATTTTGGCAATAATAAGCCCGAACATCATTTTGGCAACAATAAGCCCAAACATCAATCTTTCGGCAATAATAAGCCCGAACATCAATTTTCGGCAATAATAAGCCCGAACACCAATTTCGGCAATAATAAGCCCGAACATCAATTTTTGGCGACAAATCGCTCAACAAAACGTCTTTCGGCAATAATAAGCCCGAACATCAATTTTGGCAATAATAAGCCCAAATATCAACTTTGGCGACAAATCGCCCGACAACCATTTTTGGCACAAATGCCTTAAAACCAACACTTCCTTTTGGCAACAAACGCCTCAACGGATCAATCAACCTCTTTGGCAAAATGCCTAAACAAAAATGCACAAAGCATACACACACTCATGCATTAAGCATACACCTTCAAAGCCCTTCAAAGAAGGCCTATCGAACTACGTTGACTTTGGTCTTCCATTCAAACGGAAGTACGTAGGCACGTTAGGGATTTAACCCCGAGCGGCAAGTCAAAATCACATAAACATTTTCATTGGTCCAAATTACATTAATCACCTTGCAAAGCATGCATTTTTTGGTTAGTTTAGCAGCATGACATAGTCTCGGGATCCATCTCGGGTTCATAGACCATGCCTTAACATTGGGTCAATGAATCTAGTAATTAGGTTAATTAAAAATGGAGTCACTTAGGGTTTTTCCTAGTTTACCCTAAAATAATTAAACAAGGTGGCGACTCATACATTCACGTGCATTTCTGCCCTTAGTCACATGCATTCACATGCCTATGATGTTTGGGGTAGGGGTTCACAGTCGCCCCGGCGTTCTTCAATCCAAATGGCATTACCTTATAGCAAAATGTTCCGAAATCCGTGGTGAAGGCTGTCTTGTGCTTGTCCACTAAAGCCATTAGTATTTGGTTGTATCCGGAGAATCCGTCCATGATAGAATAACATCCCATTCCGACAGCACTGTCGATCAAAACATCTATGTGCGGAAGTGGAAAGTCATCCTTAGGCGAGGCTTTATTCAAGTCCCTGTAATCAACACAGACCCTTATCCTCCCATCTTTCTTCAGTACCGGGACTATATTCGCCAACCATTCCGGATAGTGAACTACTTCTAAGAATCCTGCGTCCAACTGCTTCTAGACTTCAGCTTTAATTTTATCTTGCCACTCTGGTCTGACCCTTCTCCTTTTCTGCTTTACTGGCTTAACACTAGGATCAGTAAGAATGAAGTGCTCTGCTATTGATCTGTCGATCCTTGGCATGTCCGCGTAGCTCCAGGCAAATACCTCTGAATTTCTTTTGATGCATTCTTGAAGATCTTGTCTGAGCTCAGGTTTAAAGTCTGATCCGATTTCGATTATTTTAGGATCTTCAGTGGTGCTTAAATTAAATGCAAAATGATGCAATGCATTTATGTCAAATATGCGACTGGTATAATCAATGCCATCAACGTGACAATCAGGAAAACAAGAAAACAAGTAGTCAAAGTTCACTTCCATTGATTGAAATAAAAGAGGAAAACCATCCATAATATTCTCAAAACAAGCATCAGAAAAACAAAATACAGGATTAATTGCCTGTTGTGAATACTCAAATTTTGAGGCTCAAAAAGCCAGTTTTCCCAGCCGCAGCGGTGGCGGCCACCCTTAAAGGCGCCGGCAGCCACCGGCGACAGCGGCTGCAGTCGCCTGTGAATACCCAAATTTTGAGGCTCGAAGAGCCATTTTTCCCGGACTGCAAACAGTCCGACCGGACAAAAGCCATTCTGGAAGTTCACCGAAAGTATGCCAATATGGTACTTGAAACGTCCGGGTGTGAATACTCAAATTTTGAGACTCAAAAAGCCTGTTTTCCCGGACTGCAAACAGTCCGGCCGGACCGAAGGCTATTTTGGAAGTTCATCGGAAGTATACCAATATGGCACTCGAAACGTCCGGAAAATTACGAGGATCACGGAACTGGTCCCGGAATATTTTTTGGAGGTCTAGAACTCCCGAAAAAGCCTTTGGAGTGAAAAAAAATAGAAAGGAGCATGGGTCGCCCTTGCAGGGCGAGCCCGCCCTTAAGGGCGGTCCAGCCCGCCCTAGCAGGGTGGGCACGCCCGCCGCGCCCGCCCAGCCTGGGCGGGCAAGCCCGCCTGGCCCAGGCGGGCACGCCCGCCCTCGGGTCCTTTTTTTCCTATAAAAGCAGCCCCGGTGCTCCGTTTTGACTCACTCAGTCTGTGTTGACGGACGCTCCTTCTCCCTACGCTCTTTGTGATTCTTTACTGCTTTCTTGCATTGTTTAATTTTAGTTTTATTTTATTGTTGTGATACTTGGTCACTTAAAATTAAATTAAAATTAATTCCCTTAACGAGGAGCTTAACCTGGAGTTAAGAAGCGGTCGACGATTAAATCAGGTACATGAACTAAACTCTGCCTACTTAATTTTAGCACTTCATGCATGCTTCTTTTTCTACTCCTAATAATTCTACAACTGCATAAATGCATCCATGTCATCATTAGGCAAACAAATTGCCTCAATTAAATAAGTTTAGGCTAAATGCCCGGTTAATTAATAATCGTGGTGTTAGAGCTTAAAATCCGACAATATTGGCTTAAAATATCTAGTCTATCAATGGCTATGGTATGATTGCCTTTATTTCGAACAATTTTCGGCTTAAGTCCAATTAATCAATAATTGTGGCTAAAAGGCCTTATTTAAACACGTTTCCTTGGCAATAGAATGCCTAAATTGCAAACCAATTAATCACTTTTGGTAAACAAATTGCTTATAAGTGAGATTAATCTTTTTTTTAGCGACAAATCGCTTAAATCAGTATTTTGGCTAAAAGCCTTCAAATAATCACTCTTTTTGGCTAAAAGCCTTAAAATCAATCATTTTGGCGACAATCGCCTAAAATCAATCATTTTGGCAATCAAATTGCCTAAATCACTCTTTTTGGCTTAAAAGCCTTAAAATCAATCATTTTGGCGACAATCGCCTAAAATCAATCATTTTGGCAATCAAATTGCCTAAATCACTCTTTTTGGCTTAAAAGCCTTAAAATCAATCATTTTGGCGACAATCGCCTAAAATCAATCATTTTGGCAATCAAATTGCCTAAATCAATCCTTTTGGCTAAAAGCCATTAAAATCAACAATTTTGGCATCAAATGCCTAAATCAAATCAATCAGTTTTTGGCAAAATGCCTAAACAAAATGCACGAAGCATACACACACCCATGCATTAAGCATACCCATTCAAAGCCCTCTAAAAGAGGCCCATCGAACTACGTTGACTTTGATCTTCCATTCAAACGGAAGTACGTAGGCACGTTCGGGATTTAACCCCGAGCGGCGAGTTGAAATCACATAAACATTTTTTTATTGGTCCAATTACTTCATTCACCTTGCAAAGCATTCATATTCATATTTTTGGTTAGTTCATCAGCATGACATAGACTCGGGATCCATCTCGGGTTCGTAGACCATGTCTTAACATTGGGTTAATCAATCTAGTAACTAGGTTAATTAAAATTGAAGTCACTTAGGGTTTTTCCTAGTTTACCCTAAAATAATTAAACAAGGTGGCGACTCATACATCCACGTGCATTTCTACCCTTAGTCACATGCATTCACATGCCATGATGTTTTGGGGAGGGGTTCACAGTTTGGCGACTTCACTGGGGAACTACTTATGTAATCTTTTTTCGTAAAAGTGGACTACAATTGTTGAATAAACTAACCTGCACTTCTTTAGGGCATTACTTTACTATGCTTTGTTTTGCAGGGTACCTTGACATAAATCGAGTGTTCTTTCTTTAAGAATACTCGATGAGAGGAAATTTGAACTTAATTGACAAATTTGATTAAGACATTTGAATTTGTTGATCTATTTGCACGATTGAGAATCTTTTTCTCCATTGCATAAAAAAAATGAATTTCAAATGAATTTCTTCTCTCTCTGTTCAAACTTCTGAGTCTGGATAGCAAGTAGCGCTGATCGGCAGGTCTCATTGATTATGTCGACGGACAGCCAAAGCGTCCTCCCTGTTACCGCAAACCGCCCCTAATCCTTTTGGGGGTGGCCCATGGGTATGCGTACCGTTGGACCCACGCGAGACTCTTTGTTTCACATGTGGTTAGGTATATCCATACTCAAGGTTCAAGGGTCCCTTATAAAGCCGATTCTCTATTTGAGTCATAGCCGATAGAACCTATCCTTTAGGACTGTATGCACCCAATGATGTGAACCATGCCATTAAATAGATTATGACGTGTTGTTATGCGCATTCACAACATATCATAAACATGGGGTAAACACAAAAGAGCATGAAACACTCTTCTCATTCATGCACAGTTGGACAAAGAGTCGATCCATCTCATATCAGTTACCCTGATACGCCAACCACTGTACCTAATCCAGCTACCCTCATCCTTACAGGTGCCTACAATCCAAGTGCCAGACACGCCTACAGTACTATCACCAGCTTCACCAGCTACACCTGCTTCACCTACAACTCCAACGACTCTACCTGCACCAATGGCATCACTTGTTGATATCCAAACCCTCATTGAACAACTAGAGGCTAGAATGGAGGCCAGAATGGAGGCCAGAATGAATGAGGCACTAGCTGCCCAAAGGACCGCCCTGATAGCTAAATTGGGCAATGGGAATGGAAATGGAAATGGAAATGGGGCTTCTGCCGGGGGAAGTGGACCTGCTGCCTCTAACCAGGGTCCTGCTGCTGAACCTACAAACCCTGCCCTAAACCTGGATGATATGCCCTCTAAAACTGCTTCTGAGCTGGAAGCTCAAAGAATGAGAGAGAAGCTAGAACTCCTGGAAAGATCTATCACTGCTCTCAAAACCCACAAGGAGGTGGTGGACATGGACTCTTTGTCCTTGTTCCCCGAGGCAAGACTGCCAACCAAGTTCAAGATGCCCAACATGGACAAATTCGATGGAACCACTTGTCCTAAAACTCACTTGAAAATGTATGTGGGTGCCCTTAACCCATTTGGACTGAGCAGCGAGCTCCTTGCTCAATTGTTCCAACAATCTCTCACCGGTGCTGCTTTGAGGTGGTTTGTCAGCTTAGACCGATCCAAAATGAAAACCTGGGAAGACATCTGCAATGCATTTAATTCCCAATACCGCTATAACATGGAGGTGGATGTCACTCGAAGAGAACTAGAAACCACCAAGCAGAAAAATAATGAGCCCTTTTCCTCGTTCCTTACGAGGTGGAGAGCCAAGGCCGCCCAAATGATTAATCGACCCTCTGAGCAAGAACAGGTAGACATAATCATTAAGAACCTGCAGCCTGTTTACCAACACCGACTACAAACCCAGTACCTACCAACGTTTCAATCGCTCATTGCCACCGCTACAAAGGTAGAAGATCTGATTCAAATGGGGCAACTGAAAGAAGACTCGGGAACCTCAAAGTACAAGAAACCTAGCCAAGCAAGCAAGGTCCACGAAGTGGCTAGCATCACCCCCTCGAATCCTTTACGTGTGGGAAACATGAGGAATAATAATCAATCATCCAGAACAACCTATACTGATCTCGGGATGCCAATCCTAGTGGTATTCCGAGAGGCCGTCAAGGCTAATTACATAAAGCCTTTGGAAGCAAGGCCACCGCCGAATCCGTTGCCAAGGAATTACAGGGCTGATGAATACTGTGAGTATCATCAGGGGCATGGGCACAAGACTGAAGTGTGCTGGACGCTTAAGAACCGCATCCAGGACCTGGTGAATAACGGTTCAATTATCCCGAGGAGTAAGCCAAACGTTAATACCAACCCCTTACCAAATCACGGGATAAATGCTATCATGGCTGACCAGGAACTGATCGATCCTTTCGAATTGTTCCTAGAGATGAATAATATCTGTGTCCTGGATCTGAATGACTTAACCGAGGAACTTGATGCTATAACCAGGAGTGGGAGACAATATGAGCCACTAGTCTTGGATAAAATCCAAAACAAGCCTTACCAGAAGGCAGAGGAGCTAAAGGAAGACCCGGCACTGGCACAGTTAAAAAAGACACAAGCAAGGGTGTCAATCTGGGAACTTTTGGCATCATCCTTTCCTTATCGCCAAGCTCTTTGCAAGGCCTTGAGTCAACTTCAGACATCGGTGGAAGTTAGCCCAGAAGTGCTAGTGTCCACCCTCACCCAATCATCTAAAATGCAAAGCATCGGGTTCTCTGACGATGACTTGCCTAAAGAGGGAGGCAGCCATAACAATGCTCTGTATGTCACTGTTCAGACTCGAGATAAAACGGTGCCCATGGTTCTCATTGATAATGGGTCAGCGTTGAATGTCTGCCCACTGAGAGTAGCCAGCTGTCTAGGGTTGGAAGAAATGGACTTAGCCCCTTCGGACCGGATAGTGAAGGCCTATGACAGCACCCGGAGGGAAGTGTTGGGGGTTGCCACGCTGAAGCTAACAGTTGGGCCAGCTGTGATGGAAGTCCCATTCCAGGTGATTGATGTACCGACTAGCTTCAACCTGCTTCTGGGCCGACCGTGGATACATCACACTAAGGCAGTACCCTCATCTCTGCACCAAAAGGTCAAGTTTCCCTATGAAGACAAAGTTATCACCGTACAGGGGGATGACTACAGTCAGCTCAAAAGGCCAAAGGGCCAGCCTCTCTTTGAGGTCAACCCTGAGACTGCCAATTTACCCCTTTCTGGATTTCAATACGACACTGTGCAGTTTATAGAGGGAAAGACTGCAAGCTCTCGAATTCTCTTTGATTTCGGGACAGTGCAAATAAACTGCATGGTGCCTCTAATGTTGAAAATGTCCTACCTACCAGGAATGATTATGGCAAGGTCCGGGAAGAAGTATCCTGCACTGCAAGCCTGGGAATGTCCGGTGAATGAAGGGACCTATGGTTTGGGTTATGAGCCCACTGATGAGGACCGTGCTGAGAGGACCCGAAGAGGAAGGAAAGAGAATGTACAGATGCGGCCTTACCTATTGGCTCTGAACAGCTACTTCTGCAAACCGGGAGAAGCAGTTCCTTACTGTGGCTTTCGAGAACCCTTTTGCTGCCCAACCGCTAGGAAGATGCTGCCTGGGTTAGAGATATTCTCAGATGTCTGGGGCAACAAGCCCGAAACCATAACTGAACTGGATGTGGAAGACTTTATGCAGCCTAGTCTCTTTGACGAAGTTGCGGTTATCACAGGAAATGACGGGAATCGAGACCTGCTGGATTTGATCAAGCCGAATGAAGGACCTCTCACCAACTGGTACACCGAGGAGGAGCGCGCTGTTGATAAACCCCCTCCCGAGTCAAACCTAGTACCTAAGTCGGTAGTCAAGTCCTGTATTGAGTCTGAGTCTGACCCCGAGTCTGAAACCGAGTCAGAGTCCAGTTCTAGTTCTGAGTCGTCTGCGTCGGATCTAGAAGATCCAGATTTCAAACTTGATGTGTTCTTTGAAGACGATTCCGTCATAATTAATAAAGGCTTGCAAATTCTTGATTACCCTGCGTGTCTATCTTTCCAAGCATTTCCAAGCAAAAATAATCAAATAAATGAAATAAAAAATGAAAAGGAAAAAATAATAGTTGGCAAAGAAGAAAACGAACATACATACATTGCATCTGATTGCATGAACAGGGAACAGGTTAGTGAATGTTTGAAGAAATTTGTTGATTGCTTCATGTGGAAAGCAAGTGACATCACTGGAATTGACCCAGCAATAGTGGTGCACAAGATTCCAGTATATCTAGAGGCTAAGCTAGTGAAACAGAAGCTAAGAAGGCTGAAAACAGAATGGTCCTTGAAGATCAAGGAGGAAGTTGCCAAGCAGCTGGAAAACAAGTTCATAGAACCTATTGCCTACCCGACGTGGTTAGCGAACATCGTGCCGGTGCCAAAGAAGGATGGAAAAGTGCGAATGTGTGTGGATTACCGGGATTTGAATAAAGCATGTCCGAAGGACGACTTTCCCCTGCCGCATATTGACTTGCTAGTGGACCGAATGGCTGGACACGAGATGGTCTCCTTGACTGATCTTGCTGTCGGTTATAATCAAATAATGATGCATGGGCCAGACAAAGAGAAAACAGCGTTCATCACAGAATGGGGAACTTACTGCTACAGGGTCATGCCTTTTGGGCTCAAAAACGCCGGGGCAACTTATCAAAGAATGGCAACGACCATCTTCCATGACATGATTCACCAAGAAGTAGAAGTATACGTTGACGATATGGTTGTTAAATCGAAAACAGCCGAAGAACATACAACAGCACTTGAGAAGTTCTTCCTTAGACTTCGAAAGTACAATTTAAAGCTCAATCCGGTAAAATGCCTGTTTGGAGCTACATCCGGAGTGTTTCTGGGGCATATGGTCAGTCGGAAGGGCATAGAGATTGACCCTTCGAAAACCAAGGCCATTCTGGAAATGCCAGCACCGAGAACGGAAAAAGAAGTTCGGGGTTTCCTGGGAAGGCTACAGTACATTAGCCGGTTCATCAATCAATTGGCCGATACTTGTGGTCCGATTTTCAAACTACTCAGGAAAGGAGTAGCAGTCAAATGGAATGAGGATTGTCAGAAAGCTTTCGGCCAAGTCAAGCAATATCTGCTATCCCTGCCGGTGTTACAGCCACCAAGGCTAGGAAAGCCTTTGTTATTATACCTATCGTTGACAGAAGAAGCGATGGGTGCGATGCTAGCTCAGCAAGCTGAAGATACGAAGGTAGAAAACGCCGTGTATTACCTTAGCAAGAGGATGCTGGAATATGAGCTAAAATACAATAAGATAGAGAAGCTGTGCCTGGCTCTAGCTTGGGCCTGTACAAAGCTGCAGCACTACCTCTCGTCTTACACTACGTATGTGATTTCTGAATCGAACCCCTTGAAATTCCTTATGGAGAGGCCGGTTCTTGACTGTAAAATGGATAAGTGGGTGTCGGTGCTCGCAGTCTATGACTTAAAATTTGTACAACAGAAGGCAGTGAAAGGCGGAGCCTTGGCTGATCAATTAGCAAAATTGCCGGTCGAAGACCAAATGCCAGAAGTAGAATTTCCTGATGAAGATTTGTTGAGCGTGGAAAGTGAGGTCTGGGAGATGTACTTCGATGGAGCTTCAAACTACCATGGAAACAGGGTTGGAGTTGTATTCAAAACTCCTTGTGGAGAATACGTCCCAATCGCAGTCAAACTAGATTTCGACTGCACCAACAATGAAGCCGAGTATGAAGCTTGCATCAAGGGGTTGGAAGCGGCCCTAGAAAAAGAAATAAAAATCCGTAGGGTTTTCGGAGATTCCAACCTAATAGTCTCTCAAGCCCTAAGGAAATGGAAAATCAAGGAAGAGCGGTTGGTTCCTTACCTACAGCGCTTGGATGAATTGGCTCAGCAGTTTGAGGAACTATCTTTTCACTACCTGCCGCGCGCCAAAAATCAGTTTGCAGATGCTTTAGCAACCTTGGCTTCCATGGTTAATGTAGGGGGAGATCAAGTCATTCGACCTCTGACAGTTCGGCTGCAGAAACAGCCAGCGCATGTCATGAACCTAGTCGATGACAAGCCGTGGTTTTGGGATATACAGAATTATCTTCAGAATGAAGTCTACCCGGAGGGATCCAACAAGACTGATCAACGGACATTGAGACAGTTAGCATCTGGATATTTCCTTACCGGGGGAGCCCTGTATAAAAGGAGTTGGAATGGTCTGCACCTAAGGTGCGTTGATGAAGGAGAAGCTCAAAACATCATGAATTCCCTACATAATGGGGAGTCCGGTCCACATATGCACGGGATAGCCTTGGCTCGAAAAATCATGAACCTAGGTTATTATTGGTCAACCATGAATGCAGATTGCGTGAGGCATGCGCAGAAATGCCATGAATGTCATATTTTTGCTAAACTACAAAAGCAGCCTCCAGTCAATCTGAATCCCATTACTTCACCATGGCCTTTCGCAACTTGGGGTATAGACGTGATCGGAAAGATCCATCCAAAGGCTTCCAATGGCCATCAATTCATCCTGGTTGCTGTTGATTATTTTACTAAGTGGATTGAGGCGGTTTCTTATTCCATTTTGAATGCCAAGAAGGCAGCACAGTTCGTTCGTACCAACATCCTTTGTCGGTATGGGACACCATTTGAGATCATCACGGATAACGGATCTCACTTTCAAAGTGAATTTTCGGACCTACTGAAGCAAAAGAAGATTCAGCATCACAAGTCTTCACCCTATCGCCCACAGACAAATGGGGCCGTAGAGGCTGCAAACAAGGCTATAAAGGTCATTTTGCAGAAAACAGTCCAAAAGCATAGAGCTTGGCACGAACAATTGCCAAATGCCTTGTGGGGATACAGGACTTCAATCAGAACACCTAATGGGGTAACCCCGTATTCCTTAGTATATGGCATGGAAGCAGTGTTGCCTATTGAGATGGAGGTTCAGTCGGCGAGGGTTATCCGGGAAAGCCAGATCAGCGAAGCAAGTTGGGCTGAGAATTATCATTTGCAACTCTTGGGTATGAATGAAAAGCGATTGCGAGCAATCCACCAAACTCGAGTTTATCAAAGAAGAATGGCGCGGCATTTCAATAAGAAGGTCAAAGATCGAAAACTGGAAGAAGGTTGTTTGGTTCTGAAGGAGATTAGACAACCCATCATAGATCCACGTGGGAAGTTTCGTCCTCATTGGGCTGGACCCTATGTGTTAAAGAAGATATTGTCGGGCGGAGCCGTTATTTTGACTGATTTGGATGGCTTGGAATTTGCTAATCCATGTAATTTAGATCAGTTAAAAAGATATTTTGTGTAATTGTAATCATTGCATAATGTAAGATTGAACTACATTAGACCTGATTCTCTTTGAAAAAAAAGAAATTATATATCAGAGATATGTAGTCAGCCCTCTTTGGGCGCGGTCTAAACATTTCATAATTTCGTTCTTCTTTGCCAAATAAAAAAAAAAGAAAAAAAAATCGCTAAGTCGAAAACCCGAAAGAGCGGCTTAGGCAAAAGTCGGGGCCCGCTAAGCTGAAAACCCAAAAAGGGCGGCTTAGACAAAAATGGGTAAGCTCGCTAAGTTGAAAACCCGAAAGGGCAGCTTAGGCAAAAATTAGAGCTTGAAATAAATAAAGTTGGAAAATGCTTGGAAAGCTAAAGGATTTTCTAAATTTAAGCTAAAAAGTCAAATCTCATTCCA
The DNA here is from genome assembly GCF_041381405.1 of Jatropha curcas. Classification (NCBI taxonomy): domain Eukaryota; kingdom Viridiplantae; phylum Streptophyta; class Magnoliopsida; order Malpighiales; family Euphorbiaceae; genus Jatropha; species Jatropha curcas. The sequence goes on from NC_143161.1 coordinate 16,340,288, forward strand.
AATACAACCCAAAGTCAGGCGGAAAACAAAAGAGTCCAAACAAATAATGAAGTCTAAATCCGAGTCCAAAGCAGAAAATATACATCCAAAGAAAAAAATCCAAAAGCCAAAAAAAAAAAGAGAAGAAAAACTACATCCAAAATCCAAAAAGCCTATAGGAGCCTAGGTGTCCCGTCTCCTCCGTGGAGCAACATCCTCCGAGTCACCCCTAGCTGTTGAACTCTGCCCAGCCTCACCTGTCCGAGGAGCCAACACAATCTCCTCACCAGTCCCAATCTCATCAGCCTGAACCCAACCTTCGAGTGTACTCAGCAGTGCGGTCCTCCTTGGTCTCTCAATTGGCCAGACAGTGGCAATGAACCAGGCTCGATACTCAGGAGAAGTCTGAATATTGGCAGGATTAGGCAAGGGCCTAACCATATGGTGATCTCTAACCCAAGCCCTAAGGACGACTCGGGTAACACCCGGGGTAATGGCTGAATCAGCAGGAAAGTCATCCGTAATCGGAACAGTCTGATCTACCCCCATCTGTCTCAAGACGCGCGAAGCACAGTACCAAGTACAATGTGTAAGGCCCAGAAGGTAAACCCGAGTGTGATGGAAGCTAACCTGGATAAAACGGTTGATGTTGTACCAGGAGATGAACCACAATATCTCATTTGGGCCCAACTCAATCAACCATGAAGCCCATGCATCAGTAGTGGGATGCGAGATTAAGATCCTCCACATGCAATATTGAGATGGGTTATAAGGAAGGGAAGTAGGAGCAGCAACCACTTGTGGGTGATCCTTCAACCAAACCTGAGTAATGGATCCTTTATATTACGAGGGAATGGTTTAAAAAAGAAAAAAAATGAGAAAAGATAATAAGGAGAAATACCTGGAGAATAATGGGAGAAACTGTCCAGTCATCAAACCCCAGAGCAGCCCTGTCAAGGCTCCTGATGGTTTCTGCCAGCACAATGCCGCCAACACAACCCATATCCTCCATTTGTAGAACCATGGGGCAAAGACGCAAATCCCTAAAGCCTGGGTCCCGGTTAAATAAAAAGCCAGCCAATAAACAGAAAACCAAGGCCCGCATCCTCAGCCTCATCCGGTTTGGGTCATCTGGGCAAGCCTCTGAGAATTCGTCAATCAGAGGCAGCAGAATTGCTTTTTGGTCATCAACGATCATAACCTTAGCTTGGGGTCGGCTAAACTGAAACAGGGCCTCAAATGACCTAACATACCCAATTTTTACCTCATGCTTGACCAAAGGGGCATTAGGGTCACACCCTATAATGGCACAAAACTCCTCAAAGAGAGGGCACATTTCCTCCATCATCGCCCCAAACCGGAAAACGTGGGCCTCAGGATCCCAAAGTCTAATACAGGCCCTTAAGAAAATCCAGTCAACTACTACACCCCTAAGAGTAATAACGGGGGAGAGACCATACCTCCCCAAGTTGATCTTTTCAACTTTGGAGAGACTCCTAGTCCAGCTGTGCATGCTATGGTTGAAGAAGGGATTCATTGTCCTTTTAGTTATTCTTTTTATTTCTTGTTATTATTTATTGTTTTCTAAAAAAAAAAAGGAAAAATAAAATAAAATAAAATAAAAATACTGTAATAATAAAAAAAATAAAAAAAAAAGAAAAGAAGAGGAAGAAAAAAGATTGACCAGGTATTCGGTGGCTTGAAGAAGGTGAGAATAAAAAAAAAGAAGGAGAAAAAAAAAACACTTTTTTATATAGAAAGACGCACCCGAGGGCGGCTGTACCCGCCCTCTGAGGCGGGCGTATCCGCCTCGAGGGCGGGCACGCCCGCCGGGACCCGGCGAGCACGCCCGCCCAGAAGGGCGGACACACCCGCCAACCACCCAAAAAAAAAATTTTAATTTTTTTTTATTTTTAATTTTATTTAATTATTTTTTTAGTGCGCAGAAGAAATGGGTACTCTTCAAGTTTTTTTTGAAAAGAAAGAAAGAAAAAAAGAAAAAAGGGGGGAGAGATGTTTTATCTTTCTATATATATATATAGTCATGCATACATGTCTTTTCATTACTAACTGAGTGCAGACACGAACAAAGTTCAGTACAGGAACATAGCCAAAAGTTCAGAAATAAAGCCGAGTTTCAAAAAAAAAAATCCAAAAGAAAGAGGAAAATCTAGCATCTATCCGTGGCGAGGCCTCCTGCTCCTCTGATCATCGAAGGCCCGCAGAGTCCAGGCTGAAGTTAGTTCCTCCTGCATACCGAGAATTAGCTCCATCATCTGACTGACTAATCTGATAGGAACCTGAAAAAAAAAAGATTTTTTTTTTTTTAGTCAGTATCAAGGCTCTTATGAATCCTTTTTGGGGAAAAGTTTCATTAACATGTACCTCAGTGATGTCATCAGGAGGAAGAGCTAGGCGATTCACACGCTCTAGAGAGACCTCCTGGAGAGACGAAGTGCCGTCAGGGGTGTAATAGGGAATGCTGTATGGAAGGTGCAAATTGGCCAGGCCCGGATGAACCGGCTCGGTAGCCTCTAAAATAGCCTGAGGAATCCTGAAAGCACCAGCTGAATGGCTAGGGCCAGCCCGAGACGGACCCTCCACCGGAGCGAAAGAAGAGGGAAGGGTCGTAGGCCTCCTCCTTGGGGTCCGGGACGAGGGGCCTGAAGCCCGAGAAGAACGAGTGCCAAGCGGCTGGGAAGGAGTCGACCTCGAAATTCTGTCAAGCCGAGATCCAATAGGCTGCATCAGAAACATCTGGCAAAATTCATCATAATCCCCACTCCGGATAAATTCCATATGTGGAATGCCCTCAGTATGGGCCTCGGTAAGAATCATCTGTTTGCCCGCTCGCACGTCCTCAGGAGGAGGATGAGGGATGGGACGGCAGCCCCTAATCTGGAAGTCCACTCTCTCGCCTAAATAATAGCGTCTCAAGACAGGATGTGACAAGACAACCCGCCGCCGAGACAAGGCCTCTGATCGCCGGAAATAGGGATCAGCCTCAATCAAACTTTGGAGTCGGGCATTCATCGCCCCCGCCTCAACCTATGTGAGAGAAGCAAAAATGTGTTAATAAATCCTTTTTATTTCCACATACTCAAGGAAAACTAAAAGGCACTCACCTGATCCATGGTGCAAGTATCAAAGAAGGTCCGCAGGTCGCCTAAAGACTTCCGGCGTAGAACAGACCGGTGATTTGCTCGGTACCACCTCCAAGCCAAAGGTACTAACCCTAATCCAAGGTCAGTATGAGTCAGCTCTGGGCGGATGTAGGGAAAATACTCAAAAGCCCAAGTCTGCAAAACGAGATCAATGAAAAAAAAAAAAAGAAAAAAAAGAAAAAAGAAAAAGACAACACAGAAGAGGAATATGTTCTTTACATTACCTCCCAGAAATAGTAGGTCCCGCTGAGCTTACAGTGGCCACGACTCAGATTGCACATGTCATCATACATGTGGCTCAGAATAGCACCGGCCCAGTCGTACTCAGTAAGGTGGGTCAAGTCCTCCAAACTCTTCAAAATAGAAGGATTAAATTTCTCCTTCCTGTTAGACCAGAAGGTCGAGGCAAAAAGCAGCAACAGAGTGAATCTAGCTGCCTGAGTGGCCATTAACTCTCCCTGCCTGTGTCTGGCATAAATGTCGGGGGCTTGGAGGGATAGCCAGTGTCTCGAAATACTCAGAACAGGGGCAGAAGAGCTAGGATTTACAATTCGAGGCAGATCAATCCCTAGCAGCTCCGTCATCCGATCGGGGGTGACCTCAGTCCTCCAATCGTCATATAGCTCGATCAGCTAAGTACCAAAAGGAATCCCGGAAAGCACCGAAAAGTCGGTCGGGGTCATCGTCATCTTACCCAAAGAGAAATGGAAAGTGTTGGTGGTGTCCCACCATCTCTCGGCTAGTGCACCCAGTAGGCTTTTATAATTCTGTCTACTCAGCTCAAGGTGTCTTAAAAAGTCCAGATGAGAGGGACCGATGATGGCTCCGACCGAGTTGTTATGGTCGAGAATGTCAGTCGGGATCTCGGCAATAGAAGACTCGCCTACATCCAGCCTAATGTTTGGATCCTAAAAGGTAAAATGGCACAACATTATTCTTTAGTTCTTTACTAAGGATAATGTCTCTTTTCTCCCCTAGCATGCATACTAATAAGACGGTAAGTGCAGGAAAATAAAATTTGTCTTTTTCTTCACAGTTCGGCCACAGAGGCCTAAGAAATCACGATTTGGCCTAAGGCCTGAAAAATTCACAATCAGGCCACGGAGGCCCAAAATATTCACCATTTGGCCTAAGGCCCAAATAATAAATAAATGAGAGTGACATGGGAACTGACCTGGGCATAGACACCGGTGACGGAAGCATGAGTGTCGACATCTGCTGTCACACGGATTTCGTCAAGAGAAATCCCCAGGGACTCTAGAAAGTCCTCATCGCTACTATAGCCCGAAGAAGTCATTGGTGAAAGAACGATGAGAGAATTTGAGAGAGATCTTTAGAATGAAGAGATAGAAATGAGTGAAAAATGAAGTTTTGAGCTATTTATAAAGAGGAAAAGGGCCAAAAGGTGGTCTTCTGGACGCGTCTGTTTTTTGCCTCCAAAATTTGTGTTCCAGATAACCACCGACTCCCATAAATTATCTTTATGGCCGCCGGTGGGGGGCAACTGTGAATACTCAAATTTTGAGACTCAAAAAGCCTGTTTTCCCGGACTGCAAACAGTCCGGCCGGACCGAAGGCTATTTTGGAAGTTCATCGGAAGTATACCAATATGGTACTCGAAATGTCCGGAAAATTACGAGGATCACGGAACTGGTCCCGGAATATTTTTTGGAGGTCTAGAACTCCCGAAAAAGCCTTTGGAGTGAAAAAAATAGAAAGGAGCACGGGTCGCCCTTGCAGGGCGAGCCCGCCCTTAAGGGCGGTCCAGCCCGCCCTAGCAGGGTGGGCACGCCCGCCCGAACCTAGCCTGGGCGGGCAAGCCCGCCTGGCCCAGGCGGGCACGCCCTCCCTCGGGTCCTTTTTTTCCTATAAAAGCAGCCCTGGTGCTCCGTTTTGACTCACTCAGTCTGTGTTGACAGACGCTCCTTCTCCCTACGCTCTTTGCGATTCTTTACTGCTTTCTTGCATTGTTTAATTTTAGTTTTATTTTATTGTTGTGATACTTGGTCACTTAAAATTAAATTAAAATTAATTCCCTTAACGAGGAGCTTAACCTGGAGTTAAAAAGCGGTCGACGATTAAATCAGGTACATGAACTAAACTCTGCCTACTTAATTTTAGCACTTCATGCATGCTTCTTTTTCTACTCCTAATAATTCTACAATTGCATAAATGCATCCATGTCATCATTAGGCAAACAAATTGCCTCAATTAAATAAGTTTAGGCTAAATGCCCGGTTAATTAATAATCGTGGTGTTAGAGCTTAAAATCCGACAATATTGGCTTAAAATATCTAGTCTATCAATGGCTATGGTATGATTGCCTTTATTTCGAACAATTTTCAGCTTAAGTCCAATTAATCAATAATTGTGGCTAAAAGGCCTTATTTAAACACGTTTCCTTGGCAATAGAATGCCTAAATTCCAAACCAATTAATCACTTTTGGTAAACAAATTGCCTATAAGTGAGATTAATCTTTTTTTTTAGCGACAAATCGCTTAAATCAGTATTTTGGCTAAAAGCCTTCAAATAATCACTCTTTTTGGCTAAAAGCCTTAAAATCAATCATTTTGGCGACAATCGCCTAAAATCAATCATTTTGGCAATCAAATTGCCTAAATCACTCTTTTTAGCTTAAAAGCCTTAAAATCAATCATTTTGGCGACGATCGCCTAAAATCAATCATTTTGGCAATCAAATTGCCTAAATCACTCTTTTTGGCTTAAAAGCCTTAAAATGAATCATTTTGGCGACAATCGCCTAAAATCAATCATTTTGGCAATCAAATTGCCTAAATCAATCCTTTTGGCTAAAAGCCATTAAAATCAACAATTTTGGCATCAAATGCCTAAATCAAATCAATCAGTTTTTGGCAAAATTCCTAAACAAAATGCACGAAGCATACACACACCCATGCATTAAGCATACCCATTCAAAGCCCTCTAAAAGAGGCCCATCGAACTACGTTGACTTTGATCTTCCATTCAAACGGAAGTACGTAGGCACGTTCGGGATTTAACCCCGAGCGGCAAGTCGAAATCACATAAACATTTTTTTTATTGGTCCAATTACTTCATTCACCTTGCAAAGCATTCATATTCATATTTTTGGTTAGTTCATCAGCATGACATAGTCTCGGGATCCATCTCGGGTTCGTAGACCATGTCTTAACATTGGGTTAATCAATCTAGTAACTAGCTTAATTAAAATTGAAGTCACTTAGGGTTTTTCCTAGTTTACCCTAAAATAATTAAACAAGGTGGCGACTAATACATCCACGTGCATTTCTACCCTTAGTCACATGCATTCACATGCCATGATGTTTTGGGGAGGGGTTCACACCGGGACGTCGCGAGGATCGCGGAACTGGTCCCGAAATTTTTTTCGGAGGTCCGGAACTCCCGAAAAAAGCCTCCAAAACGAGAAAAAAAGCACACGGGTCGATGTGGCCGCCCTCAGGGGTGGGCACGCCCGCTCCCATGGGGCAGGCATGCCCGCCCCTCAAGGGCGGTCCAGCCCGCCCCACTAGGGCGGGCACGCCCGCCCTCAAAGGCGGGCATGCCCGCCACCAAGGGGCAGGCACGCCCGCCTCCCTGAGGCGGGCACGCCCGCCCCCTGAGGCGGGCAGGACCGCCCTCGGGTCTCCTTTTTTCCTATAAAATTGGCCCCGGGGCCTCCGTTTTTACTCACTTAGTCTGTGTTGACGGACGCTACTTCTCCCCTACGCTCCTTGCGATTCTTTACTGCTTTTCTGCATTTTAGTTTAGCTTTATTGCTTTCTTTGCTTTGTTAAGTGATCATTAAAATTTAAATTAGTTAATATTACCTTAACGAGGAGCTTAACCTGGAGTTAAGAAGCGGCCGTCGATTAAATCAGGTACATGAACTAAACTCTGCCTATTTAATTTTAGCACTTCATGCATGCTTCTTTTCTACTCCTAAATAACTCTACCACTGCATAAATGCATCCACATCATAATTAGGCAAATAAATTGCCTCAATTAAATAAATTTAGGCTAAATGCCCGGTTAATTAATAATCGTGGTATTAAAGCCTAAATCCGACAATATTGGCTTAAAGCCTAGTTAATCAATAACTATGGTATGATTGCCTTTAGTTCAAACAGTTTCGGCTTAAGTCCAATTAATCAATAGTTGTGACTAAAAAGCTTTAATAAAACACGTTTTTCTTGGCAATAAATGGCCTACATTACAATTTAATTGATCACTTTTGGCAAACAAATTGCCTATAAGTGAGATTAATCCTTTTCTTAGCGACAAATCGCTTAAATCACAATTTTTGGCTAAAAGCCTTCAAACAATTGCTTTTGGCAAATAGATTGCCTTAAGTCAATCAATTTTGGCGACAATCGCCTAAATAATCATCTTGTGGCAAGCAACTTGCCTAAATCAACTCATTTTGGCTAAAAGCCTTCAAATAATCAATTTTGGCGACAATCGCCTAAATCACATCAATTTTTGGCAACAATTGCCTAAAACACTCTTTTTGGCTAAAAGCTTTAAAATCAATCATTTTGGCGACAATCGCCTAAAATCAATCATTTTGGCAATCAAATTGCCTAAATCACTCTTTTTGGCTAAAAGCCCTAAAATCAACATTTTTGGCAACAAGCGCCAAATCAAATCAATCAATTCTTTGGCAAAATGCCTAAACAAAAATGCACAAAGCATACACACACTCATGCATTAAGCATCCCATTCAAAGCCCTTTTAAAAAGGCCTATCGAACTACGTTGACTTTGATCTTCCATTCAAACAGAAGTACGTAGGCACGTTTGGGATTTAACCCCGAGCGGCAAGTCGAAATCATCAAAACACTTCTGTTTGGTCCAATTACATTCATGCACCCTGCAAAGCATGCATTTCTTGGTTAGTTCATCAACATGACATAGTCTCAGGATCCACCTCGGGTTCGAAGACCATGCCTTAAATATTGGGATAATTAATCTAGTAACTAGGTTAATTAAAATCAGAGTCACTTAGGGTTTTTCCTAGTTTGCCCTAAAATAATTAAACAAGGTGGCGACTCATACATTCACGTGCATTTCTACCCTTAGTCACACGCATTCACTTGCTATGATGTTTGGGGGAGGGGTTCACAGTTTGGCGACTTCACTGGGGAATTATGTAATCATTTTGCATAAAGTGGACTACAATTGTTGTGTAAACTAATCCGCCCTTCTTTAGGGTATTATTTACTATGCTTTGTTTTGCAGGGTACCCCAACAGAAAAAAATGCAGTATTCTTTCTTTAAGAATACGGGATAAGGAGAATTTGAACTTGATTGTACAACTAAATTAAAACATTTTTAATTTGTTCATTTATTTGCACGATTGAGAATCCTTTTCTCCATTGCATAAAAAAAATGAATTTCAAATGAATTTCTTCTCTCTCTGTTCAAACTTCTGAGTCTGGATAGGAAGTAGCGCTGATCGGCAGGTCTCTTTGATTATGTCGATGGACAGCCAAAGCGTCCTCCCTGTTACCGCAAACCATCCCTAATCCTTTTGGGGGTGGCCCATGAGTATGCGTACTGTTGGACCCACGCGAAACTCTTTGTTTCACATGTGGTTAGGTATATCCATACTCAAGGTTCAAGGGTCCTTGAATAAGCCAATTCTCTATTTGTGTCATAGCCTATAGGACCTATCCTTTAGGATTATATGCACCCAATGATGCTGAATCATTCCATTAAAATGAACTATGTTGTGATGTTGTGCTCATTCACGCATTCATCCCATCCTTCACAAAAAAAAAAACATTCCATTTCAAAGTTGGAAAATCACATTTTGGTCTCTGAGACCTGAAAAATTACGTTTTGGTCTCTGAGATCTGAAAAATTACATTTTGGTCCCTAAGACCTGAAAAATTCACATCTTGGCCCCTAAGGCCCTAAAATTTCCATTTTGGCCCCTAAGGCCCAAAAATTCCCAATTTGGCCCCAAAGGCCCAAAAATTCACATCTTGGCCCCTAAGGCCCTAAAATTCCCATTTTGGCCCCGAAGGCCCAAAAATTCCCATTTTGGCCCCTAAGGCCCAAAAATTCCCAATTTGGCCCCAAAGGCCCAAAAGTTCACACCTTGGCCCCAAAGGCCCAAAAATTCCCAATTTGGCCCCAAAGGCCCAAAAATTCACATCGTGGCCCCTAATGCCCTAAAATTCCCATTTTGGCCCCGAAGGCCCAAAAATTCCCAATTTTGCCCCAAAGGCCCAAAAGTTCACATTTTGGCCCCAAAGGCCCAAAAATTCCCATTTTGGCCCCAAAGGCTCAAAAACTCACATGTTGGCCTCAAAGGCCCAAAAATTCACATTTTGGCCCTTAAGGCCCAAAAAAAAATTCTTTGAGAACTTAAAGCCTTTCGAAAAGTCGAGGTGTCCAGCCCTAAGCACTCTACCTTACATATCACATCCCATGGGGTCCTATCCTAGGTGTCCTAGCCTATCAACGCTACCCTACATTGTTTGGTCATACCACCCCACATCACAAGGGTCAAGTCCAAATACCTTACCCTTACACTACCCTACCTCACACTATTTCACATACCCTATGAAAACACCTTATATAGGATAGTCTAATCGTTTTGACTATGTCCTTTTACAGGTACCCCTCCAAAGACCACCTGTACCCGAAATACCAACTGAGCTCTCACCCACAAGTCCAACAACCCCACCTGCATCAATGGCATCAATCTCTGACATCCAAAATCTCATAGAACAAATGGAAGCCAGAATGGAGGCTAGAATGAATGAGGCATTGGCTGCCCAGAGAACTGCCCTTTTAGCTGAACTAGGTGGTGGTAATGGAAATGGGGTTTCCGCTGGGGGAAGTGGACCTGCTGCCTCCAATCAGGGACCTGCTGCAGAACCGACAAACCCTACCCTTAACTTGGATGACATGCCCTCCAGAACTGCTTCTGAGCTGGAAGCTCGGAAAATGAGAGAAAGACTAGAACTCCTGGAAAGGTCTATTACTGCCCTTAAGACACACAAGGAAGTGGTGGACATGGACTCCTTGTCCTTGTTCCCCGAAGCGAGACTGCCAACAAAATTCAAAATGCCCAACATGGATAAGTTTGACGGAACCACTTGTCCCAAAACGCACCTGAAAATGTATGTGGGTGCCCTCAACCTGTTTGGCCTGAACAGCGAGCTCCTTGCTCAGTTGTTTCAGCAATCTTTGACTGGTGCTGCATTAAGATGGTTTGTAAGCATGGATCGTTCCAAAATGAAGAATTGGGAGGACATATGCAATGCTTTCAACACGCAGTACCATTATAATATCGAAGTGGATGTTACCCGGAGGGAGCTGGAAACCACTAAACAAAAGAACAATGAGTCTTTCTCCTTGTTCCTTTCGAGGTGGAGAGCCAAAGCTGCTCAAATGATCAACCGACCTTCTGAACAGGAACAAGTTGACATAATAATCAAGAATTTACTGCCTGTCTACCAGTCACAGCTTCAAACATAGTACTTGCCTACGTTCCAATCGCTCATTGCGACTGCAACTAAGGTGGAAGACTTAATCCAGTTGGGTCAACTCAAAGAAGACTCGTACAAGAAGCAGAATCATGCTGGACTTTGAAAAACCGTCTACAAGACCTAGTTGACAATGGGTCCATCATCCCCAAGAGCAAGCTAAACATCAACCAATCCCTTGCCTAACCATGGGATTAATGCAAAAAAAATTTGCTGAACAAGAATCGTTCGATCCTTTCGAACTTTTCTTAGAAATGAATGAAGTTCGTGTCTGAGAAGGTTGAGATCAAGCCTCCAAAAAGAACAAAGGAATTGTTCAAGACCAACAACAACCTGTCTGATCGATTTAAGCATCGAGAGGAACAAAGTCACTACAGTCAATCCAATCCTAGTCCATCACAGTCTGCCTAGAGTCTATCTTTTAGGGTCTAGCTTTTCTTTTCATTTTCATTTCCATTCAAGTTTTTTTTCATTCAATTCAAATTTGTAAATCTAAGTGTCTTTTGTACACAAATTTTGTCTTATCAATAAAAAGGGATCAGTTTACGTTCCAATCATGTTTATACTCTTTCCCTATCCTTTCTTGTGAAAGCACAAAAAAAAAAATCGAAAAAGATAATAAAAAATTGAAAAAATAAAAAATGATGACAAAAAGATAATAAAAATTGGCAAAGAAAAATGCAGTCATCCTTTCATTTGCTCTGCATCAATCAAAGCTGGGGGCATCCTAAGAAGCACCATCAAAGGGGAAGTTTTGAAGGGTAATCATGGAAAGAATCCAGCAAAGGGTGCGCAAGACTTCAAACAGTACCGAGGCAAAGCCGATTGAAGGGGTTAAGGCCAGAATGGTTTCTCCAAAAACCCAGGAATGGAAGATGCTCCGACAGAGAGGTGTCTGAATTTTGAGCTTAAAAGCGACAGAATAAAGAAGTTATGTTTGGAATTGGGTTGGGTCTGCACGAAGTCGCAATGCTATCCATACACTACTCAAGTCATCTCAGAATCAAGTTGCCTCGAAATTCTTTATGGAGAGGCTGCTTCTAAGCAAGCGAAAGGAAGCAAACAAAGCAAAAGAAAAAAATGGGTCAAAAGGAACTTCTGCACAAAAGAAAGAAATCAAGGACAAAGCTACAGGAAATCAAGTTGTCCAAAATGGGTCAACCGTAAGCTCTCCATTAAATTCAAGCCCATCAAGGGTAGATGACAAATCATTTCAGCCATAAGGACAAAGACCAAGCGCCTGCTCACATTTCAAAAAAGCTAGTTAAAAGAAGCAATCATTTCCTCAAATTGGATGACAACAAACACCTTGAAAATCAAGCGCCAAGCATGGCACAAGTACAAGTGTCCTTATAAACAAGGATCATTTCTCAAAACAAGGAAAAGGAAGAGTCTCCTCAAAATTCCTTATGGAGAGGAGAACCATTGAGGAAATAAGTTTCAAATTCAGAGGAAGATAAAGTTCAAGAAAAGGGATCAAATTAACCTCAAGAATGCAAACATGGCGAAGCCACAAACTCAAAGCATAAAAGCTTCTTCAACACTCAAGCCACTCAAGTTACCACCACAATGTGGGTATTCAAAACTCTTTGTGGTGAATACAAGTCGTATTTCAGTGAGCCAGTGGTAAAACCACTACAACAACAAAGTCAGATTCGCCAAGGGTCATCACTATCATACGAGCTCGAGTCAATAAGTTGATTCAACATCATCAAAGTCGAGAATGAATCCTGTAAAGACATCAAGTCGGGAAGGAATCCCGCAAAGACATCAAGCTGGGAAGGAATCCTGCGAAGAAATCAAGTCAGAAATGAATTCTGCATCAACATCAAGTCGGGAAGGAATCCCGCAAAGACATCAAGCCAGGAAAAAATCCCGCGAAGAAATCAAGTCAGAAATGAATTCTGTATTAATATCAAGTTGGGAAGGAATCCCAAAGAAATCAAATCGGAAATGAATTCCACAATCAGCATTAAGGCGAAATTGAATTTTGCCCTAACAACAAGTCGAAAATAAATTTCGCACCAAGACGGAAAGGAATTCCACGTTAACATCAAGTCGGAGATGAATTCCGCACCAGCCGAGCACGAAGTTCGCATCCCAGAAGGAACTATGAAAGACCTTATTCTCCCCATCCCCCGAAGAGTTCTTGGAGATACGTAGGCAGCCACAAAGGCGCGGTCACAGATATAAGTCTGCATCTTAAAAAGCATTTTCTCTTTGCCAATATTAAAAAATAAAAATAATAAAAAAAAGAGAAGAAAAGAAAAATAAAAGCTGGAGTCGAAAACCCGTAAGGGCGGCTACTAGGCAAAAAGAAAAAAGTGCTTTCAAAGGTCTTCTCGGGAGTATATAAATCATTTTTTCCAGGAACCACTGAATTCCTTCGAGTCAAAATTCACTACAAGAAAAATTTGAGTCTCTAAATCGAGTCTCTAAAATCAAGTCTCCATCACCAGTGGTCATTCCACAACAAGTCACAAAAATCGAGTCATTCTCAAAAAAGGTTCGTTTTGAAAGCGTCATTCTTTGAGTCATTCCTCGAAAAAAAGAGAGAGAGAGGAAAATGTCAATTCAATCCCCGGGGTTTCCAAAACAACCCTAAAAAATGTCAAACATAATCGTTGAGAGGTAATTCTTTAATACCTCATCTCCACTCGGACCATCGTTTCTTCGATCCTTTCAGACGAGCGATGTCATCCACATTGTTCGTTTCCTCGAGTCATATAAGTGGCTTTGTTTTCTTTGATTCCTCAATCGATTGGACAAGTACAACACCAATGTTTTGAAGTATTCCATGGTCAGCACCATTCTGGGGGCAAGAAGTGATAAGAACCTTCACCATTCTCCCATCACAGAAGTAATCACGGAATTCTTAGTCTTTCATTAAGAAGAAATTCTATGTCAGCTAATAAGGGCATTAACTCTCTCAAGCAGGGGGCAAAATCCTCCAAGTCGGATTTAGGGGCAAGTGTTAAAAAAAAAAAAAAAAAAAAAAAAAAAAAAAAAAAACAACATGCACAACCCAGGGTGAAACCCAACCATCGTCAATCTCTTTTACACAAACCCAAGGAAGAACCCGGTTAATGGTTAACTTTTTTTACATAAAACCTAGGGTGAAACCCTAACCAATAACCAACCATTTTTCATCCAAAACCAAGCCAATGGATCATTTCGACTTTAGGTGGACCCTTGGTTCTCAAAGAAAAAAACAAATCTCTTTTCAAGCCCTCATTAAGAGGCAAAATCTCTTTCCAAGTCCTCTAAGAGGCAAAATCTCTTTTCAAGCCCTCATTAAGGGGAAAACCTCTTTTTCAAGTCCTCTAAGAGGCAAAATTTCTTTTTAAGTCCTCAAAGAGGCAAAGACATCTTTAAGTAACAAACATAAATCCATGCATTTGATCATTTCATTTCATAGAAAAAAACCACGGCGGGGTTTTCCTCCTCTGCCCATCCTCAAAATTTGCTCCTTCAGACAGCCACTGGCTCTCATAAATCATTTTTTATGATAGCCAGTGGGGGGCAACTGTGAATACTCAAATTTTGAGGCTCAAAAAGCCAGTTTTCCCGGCCGCGGCGGTGGCGGCCACCCTTAAAGGCGGCGGCAGCCGCCGGCGACAGCGGCTGCAGTCGCCTGTGAATACCCAAATTTTGAGGCTCGAAGAGCCAATTTTCCCGGACTGCAAATAGTCCGACCGGACCAAAGGCCATTCTGGAAGTTCACCGAAAGTATGCCAATATGGTACTTGAAACGTCCGGGACGTCACGAGGATCGCGGAACTGGTCCCGGAATATTTTTTGGAGGTCTGGAACTTCCAAAAAAGCCTCCGGAACAAGAAAAAAAGCACACGGGTTGATGTGCCCGCCCCCATGGGGCAGGCATGCCCGCCCCCCAAGGCGGGCCAGCCCGCCCTCAAGGGCGGGCACGCCCGTCCTCAAAGGCGGGCATGCCCGCCACCAAGGGCAGGCACGCCCGCCCCCCTGAGGCGGGCAGGACCGCCATCGGGTCTCCTTTTTTCCTATAAAATTGGCCCCGGGGCCTCCGTTTTTACTCATTTAGTCTGTGTTGACGGACGCTCCTTCTCCCCTACGCTCCTTGCGATTCTTTACTGCTTTTCTACATTTTAGTTTAGCTTTATTGCTTTCTTTGCTTTGTTAAGTGATCATTAAAATTTAAATTAATTAATATTACCTTAACGAGGAGCTTAACCTGGAGTTAAGAAGCGGCCGTCGATTAAATCAGGTACATGAACTAAACTCTGCCTATTTAATTTTAGCACTTCATGCATGCTTCTTTTCTACTCCTAAATAACTCTACCACTGCATAAATGCATCCACATCATAATTAGGCAAATAAATTGCCTCAATTAAATAAATTTAGGCTAAATGCCCGGTTAATTAATAATCGTGGTATTAAAGCCTAAATCCGACAATATTGGCTTAAAGCCTAGTTAATCAATAACTATGGTATGATTGCCTTTATTTCAAACAGTTTCGGCTTAAGTCCAATTAATCAATAGTTGTGACTAAAAAGCTTTAATAAAACACGTTTTTCTTGGCAATAAATGGCCTACATTATAATTTAATTGATCACTTTTGGCAAACAAATTGCCTATAAGTGAGATTAATCCTTTTCTTAGCGACAAATCGCTTAAATCACAATTTTTGGCTAAAAGCCTTCAAACAATTGCTTTTGGCAAATAGATTGCCTTAAGTCAATCAATTTTGGCGACAATCACCTAAATAATCATCTTGTGGCAAACAACTTGCCTAAATCAACTCATTTTGGCTAAAAGCCTTCAAATAATCAATTTTGGCGACAATCGCCTAAATCACATCAATTTTTGGCAACAATTGCCTAAAACACTCTTTTTGGCTAAAAGCCTTAAAATCAATCATTTTGGCGACAATCGCCTAAAATCAATCATTTTGGCGACAATCGCCTAAAATCAATCATTTTGGCAATCAAATTGCCTAAATCACCTTTTTGGCTAAAAGCCCTAAAATCAACATTTTTGGCAACAAGCGCCAAATCAAATCAATCAATTCTTTGGCAAAATGCCTAAACAAAAATGCACAAAGCATACACACACTCATGCATTAAGCATCCCATTCAAAGCCCTTTTAAAAAGGCCTATCGAACTACGTTGACTTTGATCTTCCATTCAAACGGAAGTACGTAGGCACGTTTGGGATTTAACCCCGAGCGGCAAGTCGAAATCATCAAAACACTTCTTTTTGGTCCAATTACATTCATGCACCCTGCAAAGCATGCATTTCTTGGTTAGTTCATCAATATGACATAGTCTCGGGATCCACCTCGGGTTCGAAGACCATGCCTTAAACATTGGGATAATTAATCTAGTAACTAGGTTAATTAAAATCGGAGTCACTTAGGGTTTTTCCTAGTTTGCCCTAAAATAGTTAAACAAGGTGGCGACTCATACATTCACGTGCATTTCTACCCTTAGTCACACGCATTCACTTGCAATGATGTTTGGGGGAGGGGTTCACACCTGTTCAATACATTCATTACAAGTGTCTTTTATTGCCTGGATTACTTCATCGGCATCTGCACCTTCTTCTTGTTCCTCCGAGGTAGCTTCTATCTTCTCTTCAGCTAGCGTCATCTTCAACACCCTCCTCTCTGCCTCTTCGGCATCTTCAGCAGTTAGAACCGACTGGAGGATCCGTGCCTTAGCCTTCTGCTCTTGCACCAGCTTGGAAGCTTCATCCCCAATCCCCAGAAAGTCTTCAAACTCAGATATCCGCTTTGACCGCTCAGATTTGGTGCTTGCCTCTGTCATACACACCATAAACTCGGTTCCATCCACCAGCTGTTCCAAGGAAGGTTCGGGTGACCTGATCAGCTTCTCCTCATAATCAGTCATGAATATCTCCAAGTCAGGGTAGGTCTTCCCCTACTCTGAAATTATCCTTCGGCTTGTGGAACAAAGAAGATATGATTCAAATTCGACCCTCTGATTGGAGACCGAACCTCATATTTTTCTTTCTTTCTATTATCAGAATACCCCAATCCACGCTTGTCTTGCTGTCCCAATGCCGATGAGAGTGGTTCAAACCTTCCTTGCAGCTCCCGACCCAAGCCTTTACCGTACTGCCAATTCATCTTCTTCATCATCTTTCTCGAGAAAGGACTCATTTTATTCACTGCACTCTTGCTCTTGGTGGTGGGCGCATCAATTACTGCCACTTGAAAACCCGATAGCGGTACCGCCAGCTCTAAACCTTCCACTGTTGCTACACTCAGATCCTCTTGCGCGTTGACTGTCACCACATCCGTACCACACGGAATTTTTACTTTTCTGTGCAAAGTGGACGGAACTGCACCTAAAGGGTGGAGCCAGGGTCTTCCTAACAAAAGAGCATAGTTGGCTAAGATGTCAAGAACAACTACATCTACCCAGCTTTCCACGGCTCCTGTGGATATCTTTGCTTTAAAAGTCCCCTTTGCATTCTGCATAGTGTTGTCATAAGCTTTGACCACCATATTTGATGGCTCAAGCTCTGACTCTTCAATTTTAAACTTAGACAGCATCTTCAGCGGACATACACACAGTGCTGATCCGTTATCCACCATCACATTCCGGGTATCTCGTCCATTGACGGCGATCTGAATGTACAACGGCTTACAGTGGTTTCTTCCTTCTGGTGGAAGGTCTGAGTCAAAGAAAGTGACTTCGCCTATTCTTCGTTGTAGCACGTTGATCATATCAACACTTTGAATTCGAGCTGGCACTCTGACAAAAGTCACGGCTTCAAGTAAAGCTTCTCTATGCTCCTTAGATGCTATCAGCAAGTCCCATATTGAAATGTCTGCTCTTGTTCTTTGCAACTGGCTCAGCACTGAGCTGGCGGTCACCCCACTAGGTACCTTACTCTGACTGCTTTCTCCAACCTCGACAGTCTTCTTCTGCCCTTTCACTATCTCTTCCTCTTTTTTCTTCTCTTTCAGATCTTCTCCGCCTTTCTCTGTCATTCTCTTCTTCGTTCCATCCACAACAACCTCTTTTCCCTTAGCCTGCATACCGCTCTCGGGATTGTATACTTGTTTTTAAACTGTTTTCCCCTGGAGAAAATCAAACTTTTTCGTTCGAGTATTTAAATATTTATTTGGAAAAGGCGGTGACAAAAACCTTTTTGGATGCAAATGCCGACAGATCGGTCTTATAAATCATTCTTAATCGCCACCCATTATTTTGGCAATGGGACCATTTCCATTTTTAATTTTATAAAAAATGACTCCGTTTTAACCCATATTATTTAAGGCCTCTTATTTTAAAAAAAAACTGGTCAAAAGAACCAATGAGATTCTAAGTAAGGGAATTAGGTACATCGGCCCGTTGGAAACCGACGCTCGGAAGACCGGCCTCTTTAACCTACGATTTCTAATTTGATTTTATTTTAGAAAAGCCAATTATTTAAACCCAAACCCGATTAAATCGGACCGAGCTCCTATGTGGAAGATTAATTAATCGCCCCAATTAGGTCCATTCATTGCATTCATCACAAATAAATCATATCATCCATCATTCATCCATAATACATGTCAAATAAAATAAAAGACCCGCTCTTGCCTTATGGTTAAAGGCTGGCCACAAACCAAATTTGATAATATAATTAATGATAAACAAAAAGAAATAAATCCTAAAAAAAATCTCATCATCATTAATAATTAATTGATCTAGTTTGATTAAAACTAAGTTTGCCCATAATTGATTATTTTCTGAGTTAGGACTAAAATCTACTTAGTAACATGAAATTAAAACGAAATAAGGAAATAAAACGAAATAAGGAAACTATTCTGGAATTTTTAGGACAGTCGCGTCACGCGGGTGTTCTATGAAGAACAGTCGCGTGACGGAACTTTCATTATACTACTGGAAATATAAACAGTTGCGTGACGGAACCCCTAGCTACGTGACGGAACTATTCGTGACTTATTAAAATTCTCAGCTTTATTGATTATTTATTCAAAATATCACATTAAATGTGAACATGAAAATAAAAGTATACTTTTATACAAATAGCTGTGTCACGCAGGTGGTCCAGTCCGAATCAAAGACTTTTGGACATGAACAGCCGCGTCACGCAGCTACTACCTGCGTGACGCGACTACTCTGGTCCGCAACTACCTTTCAAACTACCTTTTACGTTTCTTTTTTTGTTAACAGTGGTTTAACACAACCCAGAAACACTCAAAAATGGGAAAAAATGGCGTTTAACCAATACCAGACTAACCAAATACTAGAAAAAATGAGATTTTTAAGATATAGAATGTTATAAATGAAAAAGAGAAGTTAGGATCGTTACCTAGCCCTCAGATTTGAGGATTGCATGCACTGAAGTTAGTTCAGAGATGTTGTATCACGATTCCAGAAGCGTGGTTATCGAGCAAACGTTTTTCTTTTATCTTTTCTCTCTTTTGTTTTTTATGTCTTTTTTTTCTTTTGGTTTCCAAAAAAATAAAATGTCTAATGGTTTGATCTTCCTCAAGTTTACTCACTTGAATTCTTGGGGAAGAAAACCTAGTCGTTTTTCTTTTATCAAAAACTTAGTTTAGAGCTTTAGGGTTTTTAGAGAAAAAAATGAGAGAAAAAATGCCAAAAAGTCCCGTTTTCGCTATAAACTGTTGTATTTATATGGCTAGGGCAACAGGGCAGTCGCGTCACACGGGTAGAAGCTGCGTGACGCACCCATAAACCTGCGTGACGCGACTTACTTTTCGTACAGTTGCCGTGTATCCATACAAACAGTGCAGGCCGTTGCACGGGGGCGCGCCAGAGGTGTCAGCCCTGTTAGAGCTGCGCGACGTAGCTAATAGTGCCGTCACGCAGGTACTAGCTGCGTGACGCAACCCTAACACAGGTCAGACCCCTTTGGGTGGTTTGATTCAATTTCTTGTTCAAACACTTCTGGTTTATCGTTATACCTTGTCTTTTGTCGTCATGTCATCACTGGGCCAGGTGGGGGCATAAAAATCACGCGTCAACAGTTTGCCCCCCCACTTTATCATTAATTGTATAAACGATTGATGTTAAAGTGGTCTATTGACGGGCCTTCTATCAGGCAATCTTCTCGAAGCTCGGTTTGATCGGCTTGAAAAGACGCTGAATCAATCATCTAGTCACCTCCTAAGCTCGATTTGATCGACTAGGAAAACATCTTCGGGGCTCGGTTTGATCGGCTAGAAAAACATCTTCGGGGCTCGGTTTGATCGGCCTGAAGTGTTTTGAATGTTCGGTCACCTTCTCAGCTCGGTTTGATCGGCTTTGTCGGTTTCCCCGGAATCTAAACAGACATCTTCAAAGCTCGGTTTGATCGGCTCGAAAAATGTCGATTTGGTGACAAAGTCTTCGAAGCTCGGTTTGATCAGCTTGAAGAGCTTTGATCTGGCCACCTCCTCAGCTCAGTTTGGTCGGCTTTGTCGGCTCCAGTCAATTTTGAAAAGCTCGGTTTGATCAGCTTGAAGAGCTTTGATCTGGCCACCTCCTCAGCTCAGTTTGGTCGGCTTTGTCGGCTCCAGTCAATTTTGAAAAGGCATCCTCGAGGCTCGGTTTGATCGGCCCGAAAGATGTGGATTTTACCCTAGTCAACTTCGCAACTCAACATCATTGACTGGGGAAGAAATTTCAAACAGCTTCGCAATACATCATCACTGTTTTGAAGTTGTTCTGATTAGCTTCGCAATGCACCATCACTAATCAGTAAGACCTATCGGCTTCGAAAAACCATCACCGGTTGGCCTGAAAAATTGTTCACAAAAGAAAGGACAATATCCGTGTACAAATAGACTTTGCCTTCCGTTAGAAAAATATTGGAACATCACATGTTCCCATGCATTAATTATGAAAAAGGACTCGTATTAAGGCAAAAGGTTATACTTTTGCCCCCAATCCGGAATTCCGCCCTAGGACCAAAAATATCCTTTTTTTTTTTGTAGGCATATCTTAATCATTTTGCAAAAATTTTTAGCAAAAATTTCGGCATAAACATTTTAACAAAAATTTGTCATCTGCGTTTTTTAAGTATACCTTTGAAAGAAAGCTTACCTGCGGGTAATCTGGGCAATTTGATGTTTCTACCCCCTGTGCGGTGAGTAGACAAAAAAAAATCGCTGAAGTGTACGGGCCGCACATCGACGTCAAATTGCCGAAATGGATCGTTGTGGGCTTTTGAACGGGCCGCACGGGTTTATTGGGTGTTGAAAGAAGGTAATGGGCCCATCGGTTCTTTTGGGCTCGGAAGAATGGGCTTGAACCCGTTGCTTGAAGAAATGGGCTTGGGCCCAGATATTTACTATAAGTAATTTCCTTCATAACCGATTCAGTTTCACTTACTCACAAACCCTAAGCGATTGAAAAATCTCTGAACTGTTCAACTAAAAGGATGTCTCAAATCTCAGAAATTCCCGCTTCTGCCTATACTCGGGAGATGGAGACCCTCGGGGCCCTACCCGATATCCCTACGTTCGACGGTGAGCCGGTACCGGTGAGCCGGAATCCGCTGACTCCTGGGACGCGGCCATTGCAGCTTCTTCCATTGCCGGGTTCGGAGTTTCCAGTCCGGTACGAAACGAGTCAGATGCGTGGCTTTCGATCTGAGGTAATCAAAAATTTCTTCAATTTTTTGTTTTTTACTGCTTTTGATCCGTAACTGTAGCAATAGGACTGTTCTTTATTGCTTATGCCTGCGTCAACAGTCGCGTCACGCAGGTAGGAGTTGCGTGGCGCGGCTGTTCTTCATGAACAGTTGCGTGACGCGGCTTGTTCGCAGCTTGTTCTTGTATGAACAGTTGCGTGACGCAACTGTTCGAGGCACCAGAAACCCTAGCTTGCCTTGAACCTTAGGATTGACCCCTTTTAACTGTGTTTAGACCTTGATTTATTGCCTTTTGATAACTCCGGGCGACTTGATTTTACCCTGAAATTTGCATGAAAACAATACAAACGTAGTGAAGTTAGGTTGAAATTGAACCACTGCATACCTTCGACAGTCACGTCATGCAGTTGTTCTATGGAAGAACAGTTGCGTGACACAACTGTTCGTCAATGTGCAAGAGTCTCGAGCAGTTGCGGGACGCAGCTAGAGAGATGCGTGGCTCGACTTTGTGGTTGCGTGACGCAGCTATTCTTGAGGCCATATATTTCGAACAGTTGCATGGCGTAGCCGTGGAGTGGCGTGGCGCGAGTGCTGAGGTGCGTTACGCAGCTGTGCCTCTGATTGCGTAACTTGGATAAAGCTGCGTGACGCAGCTAGAGAGATGCGTGGCGCGACTTTGTGGTTGCGTGACGCAGCTATGGCTCGAACTGAACTTGGTTTTTTTTTATTTTTCCTGCCATGGAAGAAAATGAAAAATTGTTAGTCTTGTATTTATTGAAATTTAAATTTTCTTACAGGTGAATCTAGGCAAGGCCCGTTCAGGTGGGTCAGCCACTGATGCTTCCGCCTTCTGGGACTTGTTGGACCCTCCTATGCGAGCCCGGGTTGTCGCTGCAGGTTTCGGGGATTACGCTGCAGGATTGCGCTTCACGCAGCCTCGTTTCCCGCCCGCTATGCGATACGCATTGATGGAGTGATGGAACGATTGCACGCACACCTTCGTCTTTGGGTTCGGAGAGATGACCCTCACACCCACAGACTACGCTGCCATCACCGGCCTTCGCTTCACTGGTCCGGTTCCTCCCCTAGACGCTCGGTACTAGACGGCTGCTATCGGAGCTCAGCTAGTCCATTCCTTACTCGGTGTTACGACACAGACCCGATACACCGTACAGGGGTGCATGTCTTACGAGACAGTCTTTCGGTTCTGGGCCGAGAGGATCAGGACCCGGTTGGAGGCTTGGAGAGAGTTGCCAGAGGATGTCCGACCTGCTGCTCCTGCGTATACTTGAGAGGAGAGGGACCAGGCCGTTCGGTCCTTCTTGTTCTATATCATTTCCTCCCAGCTGTTATGCACCTCCCAGAATAAGGGAGACCCTGCGGTGCTGGCATGTCTTCAGGATCTGAGCCAGGTCGGGTCCTTCGACTGGGCCACACTTGGTTTGGCTCATCTCTATCACGGTCTGGACGTCTGGACCCGTGGTAGCGGTGAGTCGAACTGGTTATTCATCCGGCCCTTGGAGGTAACATTCCTTCACTCTTTACTTATTACTTCTCATTTTGAACTGTTTAACTTACTGATACCGTTGCTTCTTATGTTGCAGGTATGGTCCTACGAGTACTGCATCTACCCCGGGGGTCCGAGCGGCGACTCTCCTATCGAGTCCAAGAGGATTCCTCGCTATCTGGCCCACTGCCATCACACTTATGCCAGTGGCGAGGATCCCGAGTACTGGCGGAGCTTCCTTAACGACCGGGAGCTGTCTGATGTGAGTACAGAAAGAACCTCTGAATCTTTAGCTTGTCTTATTTTCTCTTTTTGTTTTAATACACAACAAATATTGATTTCTTATGATATTTTTTGTAGCTATCCTTGGAGCCATGGGACTGCGAGGCCTGGAGGACCTATCCGGGCCGGGAGGTGGCTGAGTTACACACCCGGTTGAGACTGTTGATGAGAGGATACTGGGCTGACCGGTACTTCCTAGGAGAGAGAGTCTTCGACACTCCGATCGCACCAGCACAGCGGAGAGTGCCTCATGCCCCTCCTCGGCATATGTGCCTGCTGGAGGGCTTGACTCGGGAGGACCTGGAGGTGGAGTATAGAGGCTTCTCGGCGAATGATTTCCTGTCTGCCGGTGACTTTTCTTCCTACTTTGCCTCTCGGATGCAGGCTCGACTTCCCGAGGTTCTTGAGTACATCCAGGTAACTCATCTGACCTTCAACCTTGTTTACTGTTATTACTCCTCCCCCTTTTTTTTTAACTCACTGATGCTATTAGTTTCTTTGTAACTAAATGCAGGAGCGGAAGACGCACAAGACTGCGGCTCACTACCGGGCTGAGGCAGCGGCTGAGGCTGGTGGCGCGGCGGCTCCGGCCGGACCAGCCGGTGTAGTACTGGGCGATGTCCCATTTCCGCCGGGTATGGAGGTGGTGTTGGATCCTGGCCTTGGCTTGGGATCTGGCATCGCTATTCCTGCTGACCTTCGGCAGGCTCCTCCTCCGGTACAGCTGGATCCTAAGCACACTACACATGTAAGTTATAAATCGAATTTACAAAGTTAAGAGCGCCGTACCTGAGTAATCCTTTTAATGGATTTTTATTGTTTGTAGGTGCCGGCCCAGAGGTACCAGGAGATCTGTCAGCGATTCGGGTTTGCCCGATCCTACATCGGCCGGCTTTACTCCGAGCGGCATGAGCTGGTATGAATTTTACACACCTTTACCTTTTGCCTCCTGTTTTTTTTTTTTTAAACCATTTAACACATCTTTGCCTTTACAGGAGTTGGAGAACGGGAGGCTGCGGAGGCATCAGTCCCGTCAGTCCAGTGCCGTGAGCCGGCTTCAGGCAGAGGTGGAGCGGCTTCGAACGAGGCTAGAGGTTGAAGGCATCCCGCTCGACTCTTCTGATGAGGATGAGGATGGCTCTTCTTCCGATGACGTGCCACCATCACCACCCCCTTCGGCTGTTGCTGGTCCTAGCCGAAGGCGGCGGTAGTCTTGTTGCATGTCTCCTCCATTTTTGATACTTTTGAACATTTATTAGTTTAGTTTTTTTTTAGTTTTTTTTTATTATATATTTTTTTTTGGATGGTTGTACAGTTGTATCAACACTTTATGATATCATTTATATTTTTTTACGACACTTGGCCTTTATCACTTTATCATATGTGTTTATGTTTTATAACTGTGAAGTTTATTCCTGCAAAAACAAAACACAAATACAACACCAAACACAAAATAGCGATGTCCCATTTGTTCATAAAAAATGGTTTATCTTATTAGCAGTCAGTGAATCGATTTATTGTAAATGAATAAATGAAATGAAATGAATAAAGAATAAGATAATGAACTTAACATGGTATATGATCAAAAGTCAATTTCCAAACAGAAAGCGTACTGTAGTACTTACCTAATAGGGCGGTCCATTCAGTGAATGCGGACGTAATGGCTCAACCATCCTTTCTCGATTAATGCGATCATAAAGACTCAACTTCCTTATTGTACAGGCCGTCCTTCTTATTGATCAATGCAGGTTTAAATGCTCACCGACCCGAATAGACCCTTCAAGATCGTCCTTCCAACTACCTCTGACGATGGACATTAAATTGAGTGATGATAATGTTTCGCCCATCGGTTCCTTTACTCTTCTATAAATGGAAGTTTCGCTTCGCACCTCCTTCCCATCTAGTGTTCAAAACATATCAGTTTCTTAAGTGACTTTCTTCCATGTCCTTTAGAAGCCAAGTCTCATCTTTTGTCCAATCCATTCTTGATGACTTATGGCAGATTTCCCCAATGGATCAACTTGCCTGGTTAAGGTATTTCAAAGACCTAAAACCCTACCCTGGCTTCTTGTCTTGGCTTATTACTCGTTTTAATCCGAACACCATGGTTTTCCGGTTTGAAGACTCTGAAGTGACTCCAACCTACGAGGAAATGTGTGCCGTGATGGATCATCATCTTGAACAAGACGAAACTCCGGCCTTGCCCCCAGGTCCTAGGTGTCATTTAACTAAGATCGTGGCCTTGTGCCCGGTTTACCTTCCTGATGGCATAAACGTGGATCAAGGTCTTCCTTTGGAACCTTTCTTGAACAAGGTTTTGTCCACTGATCTAGATCTACCTTGGATCCTAGCTTGCTGCTTCTTGTTGTTGAACGTGTATGCCATGAAGAATCGTCAACCCGGAATTGGAGACTTCCGACTTCTGACTGTTGTTCGTGACATGCAATTGTACCATCGTACCGTCTTCATGATGATCATGGGAGAGACAATGTGTTGGGTCAGAGATATTGCCCTTCGCATTACTGACTTCAATGTTCATCATCGCGGTTGTCCATTGCTATTGCAAGCCTGGGCTCTAGACAAATTAAGCCTGATTCCTCCGGTTCCGGTTCGCTTAATTCAAACTTATGGACCTGCCGTTTTTCAATCTCGGTCTCGGAGACGCTTCGATTTTGGTGGTAACCCTACTATTCGGTGGACTTGTCCTTGGTGGAGGATTAGACTGGTCACGACTGGAAGTATGAATCTCAACTATGTGTTGTATGCCAGTCTAGACCGTTCCATGGCCTATTTCCCAGATAGGATCAGTCGTCAGTATAGGATGATACAGCGTGTTCCCCGAGCCCACAACTTTGAAAGTGGTCTCATAACACCCCATCTGTTGACTAATTTGGCCGATCGTTGGCAAAATCGAAACACCATGTATTTAGATGAAGGAACAATGCAAGATTCTGTGACACCTGCATATGCCAACTGGTTCTTTACCCCACAATGATGTCACGTTCTGTGGAGGTTGACTTTTGCTGGTAGGCCTCCTCAGAATAAATTGTTTTTTGTTGTTTTTCTTTTGCGTTCAAGCCATGAACTTTTATCTAAATGTATCTGCTTTTCTTTTAATCAATGGCCTTGATGATTCTGTCTTTATTAATTCCTGCACATATGGACAACGAAAGATAACAAAACTTTTCTTTCGAAATTATTTGCTGTGTTAGTTATTTGGGGCTCCTGCCCTTGGGTTAATAAACGGAAACTCATAAAGTAAAAATTACTTTGTAAAAATAAAAGCTTATGCTTGGAAACAACAAAGAATGGAGTGACTGTTTTATTACCTGTACAAATCAAATAAAAATAACAAATGTAACTCCTTTATGTATGCATGAACTTATGCAAATGTCAAGGTTTATTCATGGCTTTGTTGATCCTTCCAGGGAAATCACTGAGAAAATGGTGTTCGTCCCTCTGATCACTGTCTTTTTATAAAAAAAAACTCAATGTTTAGGCAGGGCCAACAGCCAGGACATTTCAAACCAAATGAATCGATCTTTGTTTAAATAAGCAGAGAGGAAGGTCTTGCATTCTTCGACCGTAATTCCAGGACAAAAACAAAAATTTTAAAACGCAAATCCTTTATTAATCTTACTTCTTTTCAACATTATACAGAAGTAAAGAAAGTTTAGTCTAATACAATGGTCATTCGCTCTAACTACTTGATTTCCTATTCTCCTTTGAGTCAAGTTGATGGCGTTGAGCAACCAATCACTAATTTGTCACGAACGCATGTCATGAATTCTGCATTTAAGCTAAGCACCACGCGTTAATCCCAAGATTTTATTTTATTGTCATTATTTTGCTTTTTTTTTTTAACGTGCTCTAACTTTTGCCTAGGCCGCCCTTGCGGGTTTTCAACCTAGCGAGCTCATTTTTTGCCAAAGCCGCCCTTTCGGGTTTTCAACTTAGCTCTTTTTTTTTTTTTTTTTGAAATCATCATTTCAGAAATAGAACCTTTTCATTTGATCTTGGTTGACAATCCGATTGACAGGCTCTCCTTCCATAGTGACTAATTCGACGGCGCCTTTAGGCATCAGCTTCTGAATTCTGAACGGCCCATGCCAGTTGGGTTTGAATTTCCCACCAAGATGATGTTGGGCTTCATGATCCAATAACCTGATCAACACTAAATCTCCATTCTTTAAAGCCCTTGGATGTACCCGCTTGTTGTAGAAACGAGCAATCCTCCTTTTTCTCATCTGATCCTGGAATCGAGCATTCAGTCTCCTTCCGTCTAAGAGTGCCAGATCTTCATACCTCTTCTTGACCCATTCTTCTTCGGTCAGACCAGCTTCTACTATCACTCTGAGAGACTTCTTTTCGAGCTCTACCGGTAACACTGCCTCCATCCCGTATGCCAATTCAAAGGGAGAAGCTCCATTTACTGCCTTGAAGGTAGTGCGATGCCCCCAGATCGCGAAAGGAAGTTTCTCAGCCTAGCTTCTGTGCCTTTCACATATCTTTGATAGGATTCTTTTGATCTCCTTATTTGCAGCTTCTACTGCACCATTGGCCTGAGGGCGATAAGGAGAAGAATGATGATGCTCAACCTTATATCTATAAAGCAATTGGCCAACTTCTGATTGAAAATGAGAACCATTGTCTGTAACTATGTGATGGGGAACACCATAGCGGCAGAAAATATTCTGCTCAATAAACCTTGCCACATGCTTGGCAGTTAAGATTCTGTAAGATTGAGCCTCGATCCATCTAGAGAAGTAGTCAACTGCCACCAATATATACTGATGACCATTGGATGCTGCAGGTGAGATTTTACCGATGACGTCTATGCCCCATGCAGAAAAAGGCCACGAAGGAGTTGTCGGATGGAGTTCGACAGTAGGCAAGGGGTTTCTATTGTCATGGTATTGGCAAGCTTTGCAACGGCGCACATACTGAACACAGTCACCTTCCATCTGCATCCAAAAATAGCCTTGCCTAATGATTTTTCTCGCTAGGCTCATACCGCTTAGATGAGTACCGCAGACTCCTTCATGAACTTTTCTCATTATGTCCTCTCCTTCTTTCTTACTCATGCATCGCAGTAACATCCCATCCCAGGCTTTCCTGTAGAGTTCGCCATCGGCTAGAACATAGTTTAAAGCCATTTTCCTTAAGACTGCACGGTTTTCTTTCGTCGCATCATCAGAAAAAGTACCGTCTTTCATATACCTCAGGATATCCATAAACTAGGGTTCTTCCTCCGACCCCACCTGATTCACATAATGTTCTTGATAGCACGGGATATTGGCTGCGGTAATGATGAATGGCTTCTTCGGAACTTTGCTTAAATCCTGCCAGGCCGACGCTAAGTTTGCCAAGGCGTCTGGAATTCTGTTATAGGTTCTTCCTATGTGAGTGAAAGTGATCTTGTCAAATAGTGTTGCCTTCTTCAACAAGTACTCAACATAGGGCTTCAATCTTTCTTCCTCCACCTTCCATCTCTCGTTGGCGTGCTCAATAACCAGTAAAGAATCTCCTATTACTTCAACCTCTTTAGCGCCGGATGCAAGAAGAGCTTCCATTCCCATGATGCACGCTTCATATTCTGCCATGTTGTTAGTGACCGGGAACAATAATCTCTTGCACATGGTTGTAACTTCGCCGTTAGGTGCTTCTATGACAATACCAGCCCCAGCTCCGTTTCTGTTGGCTGATCCATCAAAGTATAATCTCCAAACTCCTGTGTCAATACTCAGCAAATGTTCATCTGGAAACTCCAATTCCCAGGATTCGTCATCCGTCACAGGGTTTTCTGCTAGGAATTCCGCCACAGCTCGACCTTTGACTGTCTTCTTCGTTACGAACTACGCATCCACACTAGACATTTGAATCAACCACTTAGACAACCGTCCCTCTAGAGTAGGCGTTCTCTGCAGATATTTCAGTGGATCAATTTTGGAGACAAAAGTGACCTTGAAGGAATCAAAAAACGGCCTCAATTTCTTTATCGACCACACTACTGCCATGCTTGTTTTCTCAATCAGATTATATTTCTCTTCGATAGGCAGTAGTTTCTTACTGATGTAGTAAATGGCTTTCTCTACTCCAGCGGCGTCCGGCTGTACCAACATTGCTCCCACTCCTGCATCTTCTATAGATAGGTACAAGATCAGAGGTTCTCCTGGTCTTGGTGAACTAAGCACCGGTGGATGCATCAAGTATTTCTTTATGTGGTTAAAGGCTTTCTGGCAATCTTCATTCCACTTCACCGGCTGATTCTTTTTCAGTAACTTGAAAATTGGAGCACAGGTGATGGATAACCTCGAAATAAATCTACTGATGTACTGAATTTTACCCAGGAAGCTTCTCACCTGACGTTCTGTTCTTGGCGGTTCCATATCCTGAATGGCTTTTATTTTGTCTGGGTCAACCTCAATCCCGTTAGGTCCTACCACAAAACCCAACAATTTTCCCTTCGTCACTCCGAATACACACTTCTTGGGATTAAGTCTCAAGTTATACTGTTTGACCCGTGCGAAGAACTTCTCCAACATCTCTGCATATTCTTCCTGTGTTTTTGTCATGATCACCATATCATCTACATACACTTCCAATCCTTTATGGATCATGTCATGAAATAACGTAGTAGCCATCCTTTGATATGTTGCCCCGGCGTTCTTCAGTCCAAACGGCATTACTCTGTAGCAAAATGTTCCGAAGTCTGTGGTGAAAGCGGTCTTATGTTTATCCACTAAGGCCATCAATATCTGGTTATATCCGGAGAATCCGTCCATGATAGAATAACATCCCATCCCAGCAGCACTGTCTATCAAAACATCTATGTGTGGAAGTGGAAAGTCATCTTTGGGCGAGGCTTTGTTCAGGTCCCTGTAGTCGACACAGACCCTTATCCTGCCATCTTTCTTCAGCACCGGGACTATATTCGCCAACCATTCCGGATAGTGTACTACTTCTAAGAATCCTGCATCCAACTGCTTCTGGACTTCAGCTTTGATCTTGTCCTGCCATTCCGGTCTGACCCTTCTCCTTTTCTGTTTCACTGGCTTGATGTTCGGATCAGTAAGGATGAAATGCTCCGCTATTGACCTTTCAATCCCTGGCATGTCCGCATAGCTCCAGGCAAATACCTCTGAATTTCTTCTAATGCATTCTTGAAGATCCTGTCTGAGTTCAGGTTTGAAGTCTGATCCGATTTCGATTATTTTAGGATCTTCGGTGGTGCTTAAATTAAATGCAAAATTATGCAATGCATTTATGTCAAATATGCGAGTGGTATAATCAATGTCATGAACGTGACAATCAGGAAAACAAGAAAACAAATAGTCAAAGTTCACTTCTATTGATTGAAATAAAAGAGGAAAACCATCCATATTGTTCTCAAAACAAGCATCAGAAAAACAAAACACAGGATTAATTGCTTGTTCAATACATTCATTACAAGTATCTTTTATTGCCTGGACCACTTCATCGGCGTCTACATCTTCTTCTCGTTCCGCCGGGGTGGCTCCTTTCTTGGCCTCTCCCTGCTCCATCATCTTCTTCGTCTTCCTCTCTGCTTCTTCGGCATCTTCAGCGGCTAGAACAGACTGTAGGATCCTCGCCTTGGCCTTTTGCTCTTGCACTGACTTAGAAGCTTCATCCCCAATCCCCAAAAAGTCTTCAAACTCGAATATCTTCTTCAACCAATCAGATTCAGTAGTTGCTTCTGTCATGCATACCATAAACTCGGTTCCATCCACCAGCTGTTCCAAAGAAGGTTCGGGCGACTTGACCAGCTTCTCCTCATAATCGGTCATAAATATCTCCAAGCCGGGATATGTCTTTCCTTTGCTTTGAAATTCCCCTTTAGCTTGTGGAACAAAGAAGATCTGATTCAAGTTTGGCCCTCTGACTGGAGATTGAATCTCATATCTTTCCTTCTTTCTATTTTCAGAATACCCCAGTCCATGCTTGTCTTGCTGCCCCAATGCCGATGAGAGAGGCTCAAACCTTCCTTGCAACTCCCGGCCTAAACCTTTGCCGTACTGCCAATTCATCTTCTTCATCATCTTTCTCGAAAAAGGACTCATGGTATTTACTGCACTCTTGCTCTTGGCGGTGGATGCATCAATTACTGCCATTTGAAAGCCCGATAACGGTACCTCCAGCTCTAAGCCTTCCACTATTGCTACACTCAGATCCTCTTGCGCATTGACTGTTACCACATTTGTTCCCCATGGAATTTTCACTTTTCTGTGCAGAGTGGATGGAACCGCACCTAGAGGATGGAGCCACGGTCTTCCTAACAAAAGAGCATAGCTGGCTAAGATGTCAAGCACAACTACGTCTACCCAACTTTCCACTGCCCCTGTGGATATCTTTGCTTTGAAGGTCCCTTTTGCATTCCGCATAGTGTTATCATAAGCCTTGACCACCATGTTTGATGGCTCAAGCTCTGATTCTTCAATCTTGAACTTAGACAGCATCTTCAGGAGGCATACACATAGTGCTGATCCGTTGTCCACCATCACATTCCGAGTGTCTCGTCCATTGACGAAAATCTGAATATACAGTGGCTTACAGTGATTCCTTCCTTCTGGTGGGAGGTCTGAGTCAAAGAAAGTGACTTCGCCTATTCTCCGCTGTAGCACATTGATCATGTCAACACTTTGAATTCGAGCCGGCACTCTGACGAAAGTCATAGCTTCAAGTAAGGCTTCTCTGTGCTCCTTAGATGCTATCAGTAAATCCCATATCGAAATGTCTGCTCTTGTTTTCTGCAACTGACTCAGTACTGAGTTGGCGGTCACCCCACTAGGTGTCTTGCTCTGACTGGTTTCTCCAACTTCGACAGCCTTCTTTTGCCCTTTCACTACCTCCTCTTCTTTCTTTTTCTCTTTCGGTTCCTCTCCGCCTTTCTCTGTCACTTTCTTCTTTGCTCCATCAATAGCAATCTCTTTTCCCTTGGCCTGCATACTGTTCTCGGGATTGTACACTCGCCCGCTACGAGTCAAGCTCTGAACACCTACTTCGTTCACTTCTTCTTCACTGCTGTAATACCATTGTTCCTCTTGGTCGGTTAAGCTCTTTTGAATGGCCAGCTGGAGCTGTTCATCTTCATCCTCCGGCACATCGCCCACCTTCACAGTGATACTTTTCTCGATTTCAATCTTCACTGGCACCTTCTCTTCCTCATCACTACTACAGTCGTCCCATATGTTCAACATGGCGCACATCCGCTCTTCCCATTCTGCTTCAGCTAATACTATCTCTTCTGGTAATCCGCTATCAATCGCGTTGATCGATCCTCCCGACTGAGACTTACGAGGTGGGTAATTGTACTGATATTGAGGAAGCGGATTGTTCTTAGTGCTTGGCTTACTCTTTTCCGAAGGCTTGGTAATTTTTCCACTGTCGATCAAATCTTGAATATCGTGCCTTAATTTGAAACATTCATCAGTTGAATGCCCTTTGCACTGATGGTAATCACAATTTCGGTCCATGTACCTCCCTCGAATTGGTTTAGTCGGGTCGACCGGTAGCTTTGTCAACACTCCATTCTTGATGCATGATCTTAGCACCGTGCTCAAAGGTCTTCCTCAGTCAGTGAACTCCCTCCCAGTTCTCTCATTAACTGCCCCCACTGTGGCGTTACTGTTCCCTGACTGGTTCTGATTACTGCTTCCGGCACTTCTGTCACCATAAGAAGTCCGGTAGTTACCAAACCCTCTGTTCTTCTTCTTTTCTTCCTTGTACAATTTCTCGATGTTTAAACCAGCACTTTGAACCAAAGAAAATTGGTGAGAGAATGAGTCAACATCCTTTCCTTGAAGAAGGGCAACAAGCTCCTACTGAAGATTGTGAATACTCAAATTTTGAGGCTTCTCATGTTGTTGGTGGCATGTGAAACTCTTTAAATGGAGGAAAACACGCTGCTACAGTGCCATGCCAATTAGTTTGACTTTTCTACAGTAACTTTGACTTTGCTGCAGCAACTGTGCAAACAGTCCGGCCGGACCGGAGGCCATTTTGGACATTTACTGAAAATATGTCAATATGGTACTTGAAACGTCCGGAATTTCACGAGGATCACAGAACCGGTCCCGGAATGATTTTTGGAGGTCGGAAACTCCCAAAAAAGCTCTCGGAGCGAGACATGGTGGCCACCACCAGCTACGGCGGCGCCGGCCGCCGGACACGGCGGCTCCTACCGCCTAGCATGGGCGGCACCTGTCGCCCCACCGCCTGGGCGGCACCTGCCGCCCCACCGACTGGGCGGCCCCTACCGCCCAGCATGGGCGGCACCTGCCCCCCCACCGACTAGGCGGCACCTGCCGCCCTCCCAGGCGGCAGCTACCGCCGAGCCAGGCGGCACCTGCCGCCCTGGACCCGAAAATGGCCTATAAGTCCAATTTTGGCACCCCTGTCTGTGTTGACGGACGAATCCTTCTCCCTCTCACGCTCCTTGCGTTTTCTTTACCGCTTTTTGCATTTAATTTAATTTTTATTGCATTTTTATTGTGATA
Source organism: Jatropha curcas (assembly GCF_041381405.1). Taxonomy (NCBI): domain Eukaryota; kingdom Viridiplantae; phylum Streptophyta; class Magnoliopsida; order Malpighiales; family Euphorbiaceae; genus Jatropha; species Jatropha curcas. The sequence continues at coordinate 16,373,858 of NC_143161.1, forward strand.
TTTGGACATTAAAATTAAACAAATTAAAATTAATTAATATTTCCTAAGCGAGGAGCTTAATCCGGAGTTAAGAAGCGGTCGTCGATTAAATTAGGTATGTAAACAAAACTCTGCCTATTTAATTTTAGCACTTCATGCATATTTCTCTTCTACTCTTAATAATTCTACAATTGCATAAATGCATCCACGTCATTATTTTTGGTAAATAAACTGCCTTAATTAATTTGATTAAGCTTAAATGCCCGGTTAATCAATAATCGTGGTATTAAAGTTTAAATCCGACAATATTGGCTAAAAGAGCCTAGTTAATTAATAACTACGGTTCAATTGCCTTATTTCGAACAAATTCGGCTTAAGTCCAATTAATCAATAATTGTGGCTAAAAGCCTTAATCAATCACGTCTCGATAATAAATTGTGATTAAGCTCGAACGCCCGATTAATCGATAATCGTGGCATTAAAGCCTAAATCGCACATTTTGGCAAACTAATTGCCTAAAACAACACCTTTTGGCTAAAGGCCTAAAATCAACCTTTTTTAGCAACAAATCGCTTAAAATCAATCTTTTGGCAAAATGCCTTAAAATCAACATTTTCGGCTTAAAACCGTAAAATCAACCATTTTGGCGACAATCGCCTAATTCGCACATTTTGGCAACAATTGCCTAAATCAAATCATTTTGGCTAAAAGCCATTAAAATCAACATTTTTGGCAACATGCCTAAAAATCAATCAATCTTTGGCGAAATGCCTAAACAAAAATGCACGAAGCATACACACAATCATGCATAAAGCATACACACTCATGCACGAAGCATACACACAATCATGCATAAAGCATACACACAAAAATGCACAAAGCATACACAAAATCATGCACAAAGCATACACACTTATGCACAAAGCATACACACTTATGCACAAAGCATACACACTCATGCATAAAGCATACCCATTCAAAGCCCTTCAAAGAAGGCCTATCGAACTACGTTGACTTTGATCTTCCATTCAAACGGAAGTACGTAGGCACGTTCGGGATTTCACCCCGGGTGGCAAGTCAAAATCACATAAACATTTCATTAATCCATCATTTACCTTGCAAAGCATTCATCCATCGGTTAGTTCATCAACATGACATAGTCTCGGGATCCACCTCGGGTTCGCAGACTGTGCCTTAAACATTGGGATAATTAATCTAGTAACTAGGTTAATTAAAAATGGAGTCACTTAGGGTTTTTTCCTAGTTTACCCTTAAATAATTAAACAAGGTGGCGACTCACACACATCACGTGTATTTCTTCTCATTCATCATATGCATCACATGCCTATATGACATTTGGGGAAGGGGTTCACAAAGATACGGATCAACTCTTTGTCTTTTGGCCTTGTCTGAACTCTATACAACTTAGTTCTCCACCTCCTGTAGTAATCGGAAAAGCTTTCATCCTTCCCTTGTCTTAAACTCTCCAGATCACGCAGACTGAACTCATCACTCTCTTCAGTCTTGAAATGTTTGAGAAAAGCTGTCTGCAGTTTGATCCAATTCTTCTGAACCTCCTCGTCTAAACCGTCATACCATCTCTTATAGTCCTTGTGTAATGTTTGCGGGAATGCTCGCAAAACATCTTCCTCGTTGTACCGGTTCATTTGGGATACTCGGAGAAATTCAGACAAGTGAGAACGAGGATCATTATCTCCTTCAAATATAGAATGCTTAAAGGTCTTGAATGAGGCCGAACTGGTCGGGTGCAAAACATACTCAGTTATGTGAAAATTGGTGGCCGGGTCCTTCTCCTTTACTGCCGTCATTTTGTCGAATCTTTCCTTCAGATCGGCGAGTTGCTTGAGCACATCATTTTCGACTGGGACAGTGTTTCCCACAGAAGCCTGATTACCTGACACAGGTTTCGGGATTGGCCTTTCTTCAGCCACAGGTTAGCTACCCGAAGGAAAGACATTAAAACTTGTTGATTTATTTGCACGATTGAGAATCTTTTTCTCCATTGCATAAAAAATGAACTTCAAATGAATTTCTTCTCTTCTGTTCAAATTTCTGAGTCTGGATAGCAAGTAGCGCTGATCGGCAGGTCTCTTTGATTATGCCGACGGACAGCCAAAGCGTCCTCCCTGTTACCGCAAACCATCTCTAATCCTTTTGGAGGTGGCACATGGGTATGCGTACCGTTGGACCCACGCGAAACTCCTTGTTTCACATGTGGTTAGGTATATCCATACTCAAGGTTCAAGGGTCCCTTAATAAGCCGATTCTCTATTTGTGTCATAGCCTATAGAACCTATCCTTTAGGACTATATGCACCCAATGGTACGAATCATCTCATTAAAATAAATTATGACGTGTTGTTGTGCGCATTCATGACATACCATAAGCATTAAAAAAAAAAAAAAAAGAGAGAGAAGAGAGTGGAGGGACACAAAAATATCCTTCTGTTTGTCAGTCATGCACAGTTGGACAAAGAGTCATTCTCTCTCATATCAGCTACCCTGATACTACTATACCCTTAATCCAGTTACCCTCATACTTACAGGTACCCCCTGTTCAAGTGCCAACATTAGTGCCAACCACACCTACTGTGCTATCACCGACCTCACCAATCTCAACTGCACCAATGGCATCACTTTTTGACATAAAAAACCTTATAGAACAACTCGAGGCCAGAATGGAGGCCAGAATGAATGAGGCATTGGCTACCCAAAGGATTGCCCTGATAGCTGAATTGGGTAATGGTAATGGAAGTGGGGCTTCCGGTGAGGGAAGTGGACCTGCTGCTTCCAATCAAGGACCTGCCGCAGAACCGACAAATCCTATCCTTAACCTGGATGACATGCCTGCTTCTGAGCCAGAAGCTCAGAAAATGAGAAAAAAACTGGACACCACCAAACAGAAAAACAATGAACCTTTTCCCTCGTTCCTTACAAGGAAAAGGACCAAGGTCGCTCAAATGATCAACCGGCCTTCTGAACAAGAACAGGTAGACATAATCATAAAGAACCTGCAGCCTGTCTACCAACAACAGTTACAAACCCAATACTTACCAACCTTCCAGTCGCTCATTGCCGCTGCTACAAAGGTAGAGGATTTAATTCAAATGGGGCAACTGAAGGAAGACTCGGGTTCCTCAAAATACGAGAAGCCTAGCCAAGCTGGCAAAGTCCATGAAATGGCAAGCATCACCCCCACGAATCCTTTACGTGTGGGCAATATGAGAAATGGCAATCTGTCAAGAAGGACATATACTGATCTCGGGATGCCAATCCTTTTGGTTTTCCGAGAGGCTGTCAAGGCCAACTACATCAAGCCCTTGGAAGCAAGGCCGCCACCCTACCCTTTACCAAGAAACTACCGAACCAATGAATACTGTGAATATCATCAAGGTCATGGGCACGAGACTGAAGCGTGCTGGACGCTTAAGAACCGCATCCAAGACCTGGTAGACGATGGTTCAATCATCCCAAGAAGTGAGTCAAACATTAGCACTAATCCCTTACCAAATCACGGGGTAAATGCTATTATTTCTGACTAGGAATTGATCGATCCTTTCGAGCTATTCCTAGAAATGAATGACACCTGTGTCCTGGACTTGAATGACTTATCCGAAGAGGTAACAACCGAACTCGAAGTGGAAGACTTCATGCAACCTAGTCTCCTTGACGAAATTGCAATTATCACAGGAAATGATGGGGACCAAGATCTGCTGAGCCTGATCAAGCCGAACGAAGGCCCTCTCACCAATTGGTACGCCGAGGAGGAGCGCGCTGCTGATAAACCCCCTCCCGAGTCAAACCTAGAGTCAAAATCTGTAATCAAGTCTTGTATTAAGTCTGAGTCTGACCCCGAGTCTGAAACCGAGTCAGAGTCCAGTTCCAGTCTTGAGTCATCTGTGTCGGATTTTGAAAATCCAGATTTCAAATTTGATGTAATCTTTGAAGACGATTCTGTCATGATCAATAAAGGCTTGCAAATTATTGACTACCCCGCGTGTCTATCTTTCCAAGCATTTCCAAGCAAAAATAATCATATAAATGAAATAAAAAATGAAAAAGAAAAAATAATAATTGGCAAAGAAGAAAATGAACATACATACATTGCATTTGACTGTGTGAACAAGGGACAAGTCAGTGAATGCTTGAAGAAGTTCGCCGATTGCTTCATGTGGAAGGCAAGCGACATCACGGGAATCGACCCAGCAATAGCGGTACACAAAATCCCAGTATACCCCGAGGCTAAGCCAGTAAAACAGAAGCTAAGAAGGCTGAAGACAGAATGGTCTTTGAAGATCAAGGAAGAAGTGGCCAAGCAGCTGGAAAACAAGTTCATAGAACCTATCGCCTACAACATGGTTAGCAAATATTGTGCCAGTGCCGAAGAAAGACAGTAAGGTCAGAATGTGTGTTGATTATAGGGATTTGAACAAGGCGTGTCCGAAGGATGACTTCCCCCTGCCGCATATCGACTTGTTGGTAGACCAAATGGCGGGACACGAGATGGTCTCCTTGACCGATCTTGCTGTCGGGTACAACCAGATAATGATGCATGTGCCAGATAAAGAGAAAACGGCATTCATCACGGAGTGGGGAACCTACTGCTACAGGGTCATGCCTTTTGGGCTCAAAAATGCCGGGGCAACCTATCAAAGAATGGCGACGACCATCTTCCATGACATGATTCATGAAGAAGTAGAAGTGTACGTGGATGATATGGTTGTTAAATCAAAAACAGCTGACGAACACGCAACCGCACTTGAGAAGTTCTTCCTTAGACTTCGAAAGTACAATTTGAAGCTCAACCCGGCAAAATGCCTGTTTGGAGCTACATCCGGAGTATTTCTAGGGCATATGGTCAGCCAGAAGGGCATAGAGATTGACCCTTCAAAATCCAAAGCCATTTTGGGAATGCCAGCACCAAGGACGGAAAAAGAAGTTCGGGGTTTCCTGGGAAGGCTACAGTACATCAGCCGATTCATCAACCAATTGGCCGATACTTGTGGACCGATTTTCAAATTGCTCAGAAAAGGAGTAGCCGTCAAATGGAATGAGGATTGTCAGAGAGCTTTCGACCAAGTCAAACAGTATCTGTTATCCCCACCAGTTTTACAGCCACCAAGGCTAGGAAAGCCTTTGCTGCTGTACTTATCGGTGACAGAAGAAGCGATGGGTGCAATGCTAGCTCAACAAGCAGAAGATACAAGGGTAGAAAATGCCGTGTATTACCTCAGCAAAAGGATGCTAGAATATGAGTTAAAATACAATAAGATAGAGAAATTGTGTTTGGCTCTAGTATGGGCCTGTACAAAGCTACAGCACTACCTCTCATCTTACACCACAAACGTTGTTTCTGAATCAAACCCCTTGAAATTCCTTATGGAGAGGCCGGTTCTTGATTGTAAGATGGCTAAGTGGGTGTCAGTACTCGCGGCTTATGATTTGAAATTTGTGCAACGGAAGGCGGTGAAAGGCGGAGCCTTAGCAGATCAATTAGCAGAATTACCGGTCGAAGACAAAATGCCAGAGGTAGAATTTCCTGATGAAGACTTGTTGAGCTTGGAAAGTGAAGTCTGGGAAATGTACTTCGATGGAGCTTCGAACTACCATGGAAACGGGGTTGGAGTCGTATTCAAAACTCCTTGTGGCGAATATGTCCCGATCGCAGTCAAATTAGATTTCGACTGCACCAATAATGAAGCCGAGTATGAAGCTTGCATAAAGGGGTTAGAAGCAGCCCTGGAAAAAGAGATAAAGATCCTCAAGGTTTTCGGAGATTCTAACTTAATAGTCTCCCAAGCTTTAAGGAAATGGAGAATTAAAGAAGAGCGTTTGGTTCCTTACCTACAACGCTTGGACGAATTGGCTCAGCAATTTGAGGATTTATCCTTCCACTACTTGCCGCGAGCCAAAAATCAGTTCGCAGACGCTCTGGCTACTTTAGCCTCCATGGTCAATGTAGAAGGAGACCGAGTCATCCGACCTCTAACAGTGCGGCTGCAGAAACAGCCAGCACATATCATGAATTTGGTCGATGACAAACCTTGGTATTGGGATATACAGAATTACCTTCAGAATGAAGCCTACCCGGAGGGATCCACCAAGACTGATCAACGGACAGTGAGACAGCTAGCATCCGGATATTTCCTTACTGGGGGAGTTCTGTACAAGAAAAGTTGGAATAGCCTGCACCTAAGGTGCGTTGATGAGGGAGAAGCTCAAACCATCATGGATTCCTTACATAATGGGGAATCTGGTCCACACATGCACGGGATAGCCTTGGCTCGAAAAATTGTGAACCTGGGTTATTACTGGTCAACCATGAATGCAGATTACGTGAGGCACGCGCAGAAGTACCACGAATGTCAAATTTTCGCTAAGCTGCAAAAGCAGCCTCCAGTCAATTTGAATCCTATCACCTCACCATGGCCTTTCGCAACTTGGGGCATAGATGTGATCGGAAAAATCCACCCGAAGGCCTCTAACGGTCACCAATTCATCCTAGTTGCTGTAGATTATTTCACTAAATGGATCGAAGCAGCCTCTTATTCGGTTTTAAATGCCAAGAAGGCAGCACAGTTTGTTCGTACTAACATCCTTTGTCAGTACGGAACACCATTCGAGATCATTACGGATAACGGGTCTCACTTTCAGAGCGAATTTTCTAATTGGTTGAAAGAAACGAAAATTCGGCACCATAAATCCTCGCCCTATCGTCCACAAACGAATGGGGCTGTAGAAGCTGCAAATAAGGCTATAAAAGTCATTTTGCAGAAGACAGTTAAAAAGCATAAAGCTTGGCATGAACAGCTGTCAAATGCCTTATGGGGATATAGGACTTCAATTAGAAAACCTACTGGGGCAACCCCGTATTCCTTAGTATATGGCATGGAAGCAGTATTGCCTATTGAGCTGGAAGTTCAGTCGGCGAGGGTTATCCGGGAAAGCCAGATCAGTGAAGCAAATTGGGCTGAGAATTATCATTTGCAGCTCTTGGGTATGGATGAAAAGCGGTTGCAAGCAATCCACCAAACTCAAGTCTACCAGAGAAGAATGGCACGGCATTTTAACAAGAAGGTCAAAGACCGAAAACTCGAAGAAGGTTGTTTGGTTCTGAAGGAAATTAGACAGCCAATTCAAGATCCACGTGGGAAGTTTCGTCCTCATTGGGCTGGACCCTATGTGTTGAAGAAAGTATTGTCCGGCGGAGCCGTCATCTTGACTGATTTAGATGGTTTGGAATTCACGAATCCATGTAATTTAGATCAGTTAAAAAGATATTTTGTGTAATAAGCATTGCATAATGTAAAATGAACTACACTAGACCTGATTCTCTTTGGAAAAAAGAAATTATGTATCGGAGATATGTAGGCAACCCTCATTGGGTACGGTCTAAACATTAATGAAAATCATTCCATAATTCTTTCCTCTTTGCCAACAATAAAAAAAAAATAATAATAATAACAATAATAAAAAAAAAGGATAAAAAAAAAAAGAAGAGAAAAACCCGCTAAGTCGAAAACCCGAAAAGGGCGGCTTAGGCAAAAATCGGGGCCCGCTAAGTTGAAAACCCGAAAAGGGCGGCTTAGGGAAAAATGGGTAGCTCGCTAAGTTGAAAACCCGAGAGGGCGGCTTAGGCAAAAATCAGAGCTTGAATAAATGACATTGGAAAATGCTTGGAAAGCTTAAAAGTCAAATGACATGCCCAATTGAAAGCAATAAAGTCAAACAGTCCAAAGTCAAGCAGAAAACTAAAGAGACCAAGAAAAATAAATAATAAAGTCCAAATCCAAAAATCCAATGCTAAAACACCAAAATCCACACCCAAAGTCCCAAGTAAAAGACAAAAGAGTTCAAACAAAGCCAAAACACCAAAAGTCCAAAAGCCTATTAGAGTCTAGGTACCCCGTCGCCTCCGTGGGGCAACGTCCTCCGAGTCATCCCCAGTTGTTGAACTCCCTCCAGCCTCGCCTGTCCGAGGAGCCAACATGATCTCCTCATCAGTCCTAATCCCATCACCAGCGTCAGCCTGAGTCCAACACTCGAGTGCACTCAGCAATGCGTTCCTCCTCAGCTTCTCAACTGGCCAGACAATGGTCATAAACCAAGACCGGTACTCAGAAGAGGTCTGAATACCAGCAGGATTAGGTGAAGGTCTAACCATATGATGGTCCCTAACCCAGGCCCTAAGGATGGCTCGAGTAACTCCCGGAGTGATGGCTGAATCAGCTAGGGAATCATCCATGGTCGGAACAGTCTGATCTATCCCCATCTGTCTCAGAACGCGCGAAGCGCAGTACCAGGTACAATGTGTAAGGCCTAAAAGGTAAACCTGAATATGACGAAAGCTAACCTGGATAAAGCAGGTGATGCCATACCAGGGAACAAACCACAATACCTTGTTTGGACCCAATTCAATCAGCCATGAGGTCCATGCGTCAGCAGACGGATGTGTGATCAAGATCCTCCGCATACGATACTGAGAAGGGTTGTAAGGCAAACGGGTAGGAGCAGCAACCACTTGAAGGTGGTCCTTCAACCAAACCTGGGTAATGGATCCTTTCTATTACAAAGGCATGAACCAAAAAAAAAAAAAAAAAAAATGAGAGGAAAATACCTGGAGTATAATCGGGGAAACTGTCCAGTCCTTGAAGCCTAGAGCAGCTCTGTCAAGGCTCCTGATGGTTTCTGCCAGCACAATGCCGCCAATGCAGCTCATGTCCTCCATCTGTCGAATCATAGGGCAAAATCGCAGATCCCCGAAGCCTGGGTCCTTGTTAAACAAGAAACCAGATAATAAGCAAAATACAAAAGCCCGCATCCTCAGCCTCATCCGGTCTGGGTCATCTGAAAGAACCTCTGAAAATTCATCAATCAGGGGCAGCAGAATTGCCTTCTGGTCGTCAACAATCATGGCCTTAGCTTGTGGCCGGCTGAATTGAAATAAAATTTCAAATGACCGAACATACCCAACTTTAACCTCATGACTGACTAAAGGGGCATTAGGGTCACACCCTATGATAGCACAAAACTCCTCGAAAAGAGGACACATCTCCTCCATCATGGCCCCGAACCGAAAAACGTGGGCCTCAGGGTCCCAGAATCTGATACAGGCCCATAAAAAGTTCCAGTCGATCACTACCCCCCTAAGGGTAATGATAGGAGAGAGGCCATACCTCTTCAAGTTGATCTTTTCAACTTTGGAGAGACTCCTAGCCCAGCTGTGCATGCTATGATTGAAAGAAGGATTCATTCTTTGGAAAAGATAAACACAGAGAGAAAAGAAGAAGAGAGAAGATAAGGAATGAGTGAAGAACCAAAACAAAGAACAAGCTTTTATAGGAGAAAATGCACCGAATAAGGGCGGCAGCAGCCGCAAAAATGATGGCGGCAGCAGCCGCCAAATTGCCACCGAATAACGGCGGCAGCAGCCGTCGAATAATGACAGCAATGGCCCCCACAAAATTCACAATCAGGCCCCAGAGGCCCGAAAAATCACATTCAGGCCCCAGAGGCCCGAAAAATCACATTCAGGCCGCAGTGGCCCGAAAAATCACAATCAGGCCCCAGAGGCCCGAAAAATCACAATTCAGGCCGCAGTGGCCCGAAAAATCACAATTAGGCCCCAGAGGCCCGAAAAATCACAATTCAGGCCCCAGAGGCCCGAAAAATCACATTCAGGCCGCAGTGGCCCAAAAAATCACAATTCAGGCCACAGAGGCCCGAAAAATCACATTCAGGCCGCAGTGGCCCGAAAAATCACAATTCAGGCCAAAGTGGCCCGAAGAATTCACAATCAGGCCCCAGAGGCCCGAAAAATCACAATCAGGCCCCAGAGGCCCGAAAAATCACAATCAGGCCCCAGAGGCCTGAAAAATCACAATTCAGGCCCCAGAAGCCCGAAAAATCACATTCAGGCCACAGAGGCCCGAAAAATCACAATTCATGCCACAGAGGCCCGAAAAATCACATTCAGGCCCCAGAGGCCCGAAAAATCACAATTCAGGCCCTAGAGGCCCGAAAAATCACATTCAGGCCAAAGTGGCCCGAAAAATCACATTCAGGCCAAAGTGGCCCGAAAAATCACAATCAGGCCAAAGTGGCCCGAAAAGTCACAATCAGGCCCCAGAGGCCCGAAAAATCACAATTCAGGCCACAGAGGCCCGAAAATTCACAATCAGGCCACAGAGGCCCGAAAAATCACATGCAGGCCCCAGAGGCCCGAAAAATCACATTTAGGCCCCAGAGGCCCGAAAAATCACATTCAGGCCAAAGTGGCCTGAAGAATCACATTCAGGCCAAAGTGGCCCGAAAATCACATTCAGGCCAAAGTGGCCCGAAAAATCACAGTCAGGCCAAAGTGGCCCGAAAAATCACAGTCAGGCCCCAGAGGCCCGAAAAATCACAATTCAGGCCCCAGAGGCCCGAAAATTCACATTCAGGCCACAGAGGCCCGAAATTCAAAACTCGGCCTAGAATCCGAAAATTCACAACTCAGACCAAGGCCCCACAATCCCAATTTGGCCCAAGGTCCGAGTTTTCGCCTTCAAAATTTGCTCCATCAGACAACCACTGGCTCTCATAAATCATTTTTATGATTGCCAGTGGGGGGCAACTGTGAATACTCAAATTTTGAGGCTTCTCATGTTGTTGGTGGCATGTGAAACTCTTTAAATGGAGGAAAACACGCTGCTACAGTGCCATGCCAATTAGTTTGACTTTTCTACAGTAACTTTGACTTTGCTGCAGCAACTGTGCAAACAGTCCGGCCGGACCGGAGGCCATTTTGGACATTTACTGGAAATATGTCAATATGGTACTTGAAACGTCCGGAATTTCACGAGGATCGCAGAACCGGTCCCGGAATGATTTTTGGAGGTCGGAAACTCCCAAAAAAAGCTCCCGGAGCGAGACATGGTGGCCACCACCAGCTACGGCGGCGCCGGCCGCCGGACACGGCGGCTCCTGCCGCCCAGCATGGGCGGCACCTGCCGCCCCACCGCCTGGGCGGCAGCAGCCACCCAGCATGGGCGGCACCTGCCGCCCCACCGACTGGGCGGCACCTACCGCCCTCCCAGGCGGCACCTGCCGCCCAGCATGGGCGGCACCTGCCGCCCCACCGACTGGGCGGCACCTGCCGCCCAGCCTCTTAGGCGGCACCTGCCGCCGAGCCAGGCGGCACCTGCCGCCCTGGACCCGAAAATGGCCTATAAGTCCAATTTTGGCACCCCTGTCTGTGTTGACGGACGAATCCTTCTCCCTCTCACGCTCCTTGCGTTTTCTTTACCGCTTTTTGCATTTAATTTAATTTTTATTGCATTTTTATTGTGATATTTGGACATTAAAATTAAACAAATTAAAATTAATTAATATTTCCTAAGCGAGGAGCTTAATCCGGAGTTAAGAAGCGGTCGTCGATTAAATCAGGTATGTAAACAAAACTCTGCCTATTTAATTTTAGCACTTCATGCATATTTCTCTTCTACTCTTAATAATTCTACAATTGCATAAATGCATCCACGTCATTATTTTTGGTAAATAAACTGCCTTAATTAATTTGATTAAGCTTAAATGCCCGGTTAATCAATAATCGTGGTATTAAAGTTTAAATCCGACAATATTGGCTAAAAGAGCCTAGTTAATTAATAACTACGGTTCAATTGCCTTATTTCGAACAAATTCGGCTTAAGTCCAATTAATCAATAATTGTGGCTAAAAGCCTTAATCAATCACGTCTCGATAATAAATTGTGATTAAGCTCGAACGCCCGATTAATCGATAATCGTGGCATTAAAGCCTAAATCGCACATTTTGGCAAACTAATTGCCTAAAACAACACCTTTTGGCTAAAGGCCTAAAATCAACCTTTTTTAGCAACAAATCGCTTAAAATCAATCTTTTGGCAAAATGCCTTAAAATCAACATTTTCGGCTTAAAACCGTAAAATCAACCATTTTGGCGACAATCGCCTAATTCGCACATTTTGGTAACAATTGCCTAAATCAAATCATTTTGGCTAAAAGCCATTAAAATCAACATTTTTGGCAACATGCCTAAAAATCAATCAATCTTTGGCGAAATGCCTAAACAAAAATGCACGAAGCATACACACAATCATGCATAAAGCATACACACTCATGCACGAAGCATACACACAATCATGCATAAAGCATACACACAAAAATGCACAAAGCATACACAAAATCATGCACAAAGCATACACACTTATGCACAAAGCATACACACGCACAAAGCGTACACACTTATGCACAAAGCATACACACTTATGCACAAAGCATACACACTCATGCATAAAGCATACCCATTCAAAGCCCTTCAAAGAAGGTCTATCGAACTACGTTGACTTTGATCTTCCATTCAAACGGAAGTACGTAGGCACGTTCGGGATTTCACCCCGGGTGGCAAGTCAAAATCACATAAACATTTCATTAATCCATCATTTACCTTGCAAAGCATTCATCCATCGGTTAGTTCATCAACATGACATAGTCTCGGGATCCACCTCGGGTTCGCAGACTGTGCCTTAAACATTGGGATAATTAATCTAGTAACTAGGTTAATTAAAAATGGAGTCACTTAGGGTTTTTTCCTAGTTTACCCTTAAATAATTAAACAAGGTGGCGACTCACACACATCACGTGTATTTCTTCTCATTCATCATATGCATCACATGCCTATATGACATTTGGGGAAGGGGTTCACAAAGATACGGATCAACTCTTTGTCTTTTGGCCTTGTCTGAACTCTATACAACTTAGTTCTCCACCTCCTGTAGTAATCGGAAAAGCTTTCATCCTTCCCTTGTCTTAAACTCTCCAGATCACGCAGACTGAACTCATCACTCTCTTCAGTCTTGAAATGTTTGAGAAAAGCTGTCTGCAGTTTGATCCAATTCTTCTGAACCTCCTCGTCTAAACCGTCATACCATCTCTTATAGTCCTTGTGTAATGTTTGCGGGAATGCTCGCAAAACATCTTCCTCGTTGTACCGGTTCATTTGGGATACTCGGAGAAATTCAGACAAGTGAGAACGAGGATCATTATCTCCTTCAAATATAGAATGCTTAAAGGTCTTGAATGAGGCCGAACTGGTCGGGTGCAAAACATACTCAGTTATGTGAAAATTGGTGGCCGGGTCCTTCTCCTTTACTGCCGTCATTTTGTCGAATCTTTCCTTCAGATCGGCGAGTTGCTTGAGCACATCATTTTCGACTGGGACAGTGTTTCCCACAGAAGCCTGATTACCTGACACAGGTTCCGGGATTGGCCTTTCTTCAACCACAGGTTAGCTACCCGAAGGGGGAGTATTCTGGTTTTGGGCCCTGTCTTGAGCAAGAGCCGCAGCCATAATCTGAGCAATAGTTCTTATCTGAGCCTTAGAAAATCCGGTCTCGTTTTCTGTGTTATCCGCCATTTCTACTGAATCTGAATCGGGCTCTGAATATGATGAACTGGACTGATTCACGGAGCTAACTGGAGCGAATTCGGGGATTGGGGATGTTCTGACTAGACGCTGACCAGGATGTCGATTCCAAACTCTCGAAGTAGTTTCCCGAGAAGGATCAATTCTGACAAAAAATTCCTGAGTTAAAGGGGGTCCTGCATGTATGCATGCAAAAATGAAAGCACATAGGATGAGAAATGCATTTCTAATGCGCTAAAGCCAGTATGGAAATAAGATCTCGGTTTCGACGACCGAATCAAAAATTCGATATGAATAATACATCAATAACTTATTTTGTATTTGAATATTTCAAGCATTATCTGTCGTCAATCGTTCCTTTTGGATTTACGATCAACTATTTTCTCTCGAATCCCTAATTTTTGCCTCGGAATGAAAGAATTTCTGAGTGGGATTTTACTTTTGTTGTTTATTATTATTTTTTGTATCCTTACTTTTTGCCTTGGAACATATGGTCCCAAGCAGGATTTTCTTTTATTTTGTTACAAAATTTTATGATCTCTCACTTATTTTCAGATAATGCAAGAAATGTTGAAATACAAAGGAATTGCAACCCCCTTATAACTCCCTTTTCTTTTGGGTATTAGTTCACTATAAGTAATTGCATTATATTATTCATAACGAATTTGAGATCCGGTCTCAAAATCAAGGTCAAATGTCCATACCGAACATTAGCTCTTATTAATGCATGGCTGAAAAAGAAAGTGTTACATGGTGCATGAATGTCACAACATATGTACAGTTTATAGCAAACAGGGGAACGGGAGTTGGGAAATGCATGCCTTCCAACCTTATTCCTCCCACACACGAATTCCATCGATATAAATTTCGACATCTGTTTCCTAGGAATAGGTCTAATCTTGACAACCAACAGGGGGTTTTGAGATTAACGATATAAGCTCTCGGAAATGAATGCGGCATTACAACAGCAAATAGAATCGGGTGCACCTTAGAGGAAGTAACTAAGGTTTTGAACTATGTGCATGGGCTTCGGTCTCATTAGGCTGAACAAAGTCTGGGTTCCGCAAACAAGATTCGGGCTTTATTGGGCCTACTCCTTTTGACGCACCTTTAAGGTACTAGGCTTGCGGTTGGTAGTAATGTTAATTCTCGGATGGATGCACCTAAATCGCATGGTCTAGGCTAGATCCACCGTCAAACTTAACACTAGTACCGAAGGGTGATATAGGTAGAATGAGATGAGAAGCACGAAATGCGAATGAATGCAAAAATCCTAGAAGGAAAAAGGAAGTAATTAAACACATACGGACGATTAATAATTTTCCATCGGCTTTTTCTAATCAATTTTTATTTAGAAATAATAGGCTTTTAGAATCAATTCCTAATTGCAACCTGTGAATACTCAAATTTTAAGGCTCAAAAAAAGCCAGTTTTCTCGGCCGCGGCCGCCCTTAAAGGCAGCGGTAGCCGCTATCGCCGCCGGCGACAGCGGCTGCAATCGTCTATGAATACCTCAATTTTGAGGCTCAAAGAGCCAATTTTTTCCAGACTGCAAACAGTCCGGCCGGACCGGAGGTCATTCAGAAAGTTCACCGAAAGTGTGCCAATATGGTACTTGAAACGTCCGAAAAATTACGAGGATCACGGAACTGGTCCCGGAATATTTTTTGGAGGTCCGAAACTCCCGGAAAAGCCTCCGGAACGAAAAAAAAAAGAAGAGAAAAAGAGAAAGGCACGCATGCCCACCCTCGGGGGTGGGCATGCCCACCCTCAAGGGCGGGCACGCCCGCCCAGCTAGGGCGGGCATGCCCTCCCAGTCTAGGCGGCCATGCCCGCCCAGTCTAGGCGGGCATGCCCACCCTCAAGGGCGGGCACGCCCGCCCAGCCCAGGCGGGCATGCCCGCCCTGGAGGGCGGGCAGACACGCCCAGGGGCGCGTTTTTCCTATAAAAAACATCCCCGGGGCTCCGTTTTGGGACACTCGGTCTGTGTTGACGGACGCTCCTTCTCCCTTACGCTCTTTGCGATTCTTTATTGCTTTCTTGCATATTTATTTTATTTTTTATTTTTTTAGTTTGATTCTATTGTTGTGATATTTGATCACTCAAAGTTAAATTAAACTAAAAAAATTAATATTTCCCTTAACGAGGAGCTTAACCTGGAGTTAAGAAGTGGCCGTCGACTAAATCAGGTACACAAAACTAAACTCTGTCTATTTATTATTAGCATTTTATGCATGCTTCTCTTCTACTCCTAATAATTCTACAACTGCATAAATGCATCCATGTCATAATTAGGCAAATAAATTGCCTCAATCAGATAAAGATTAAGCTTAAATGCCCGATTAATTAATAATCGTGGTATTAAAGCTTAAATCTGACATTATTGGCTAAAGAAGCCTAGTTAATCAATAACTATGGTGAAATTGCCTTTATTTCGAACAGTTCTTGGCCTAAGTCTAGTTAATCAATGATTGTGACTAAAAGGTCCTACTTAAACACGTTTTTTTATGGCAATAAATTGCCTATATTTCAATTTAATTAATCACTTTAGGCAAACAAATTGCTTATAAGTGAAAAGTTAATCTTTTATAGCGACAAATCGCTTAAATCAATAATTTGGATAAAAGCCTTTAAATAATCACTTTAAGCAAATAAATTGCTTATAAGTGAAAATTAATCTCTTTTATAGCGACAAATCGCTTAAATCAATTTCTTTTGGCTAAAAGCCTTAAATCAACCTTTGGCAACAATGGCCTAAATCAATTCATTTTGGCTAAAAAGCCTTAAATCATTCAATTTTGGCGATTGGCGACAATCGCCTAAACAATCAATCTTTTGGCAATAATAAGCCCAATTAATCTTTGGCAAGCAAATAAGCCCAACTTATCTTTTGGCAAGAATAAGCCCAAATCCTTTCTTTTGGCAAAAAGCCTCAAATCAACATTTTGGCACCAAGTGCCTGAACAATCAATTCTTTGGCAAAATGCCTAAACAAAAATGCACAAAGCATACACACACTCATGCATAAAGCATCCCATTCAAAGCCCTTCAAAGAAGGCCTATCGAACTACGTGGACTTTGATCTTCCATTCAAACGGAAGTACGTAGGCACGTTTGGGATTTAACCCCGGGCGGCAAGTCGAAATCACTTAAACTTTTTTATTGGTCCAATTACATCACCTTCCTTGCAAAGCATCCATTCATAGGTTAGTTCATCAGCATGACATAGTCTCGGGATCCACCTCGGGTTCACAGATTGTGCCTTAGACATTGGGCTAATTAATCTAGTAACTAGGTTAATTAAAATTGAAGTCACTTAGGGTTTTTTCCTAGTTTGCCCTAAAATAATTAAACAAGGTGGCGACTCATACATCACGTGCATTTCTTCCTTAGTCACATGCATTCTATATGCATATGATATTTTGGGGAGGGGTTCACAGTTTGGCGACTTCACTGGGGAAATCATGTAATCATTTTACATGAAGAGGACTACGATTGTTGTGTAACTAACCGGCCCTTCTCTAGGGTATTATTTTACCATGCTTTGTTTTGCAGGGTACCCTAGCAAGGATTAAGTATTCTTTCTTTAAGAATGCTTAATAAGGAAAATTTGGACCTAGTTGAAATTTATTTTAAATCATTTAAATTTGTTGATTTATTTGCACGATTGAGAATCTTTTTCTCCATTGCATAAAAAATGAATTTCAAACGACTTTCTTCTCTCTCTGTTCAAACTTCTGAGTCTGGATAGCAAGTAGCGTTGATCGGCAGGTCTCTTTGATTATGTCGACGGACAGCCAAAGCGTCCTCCCTGTTACCACAAACCATCCCTAATCCTTTTTGGGGTGGCCCATGAGTATGCGTACCGTTGGACCCACGCGAAACTCTTTGTTTCACATGTGGTTAGGTATATCCTTACTCAAGGTTCAAGGGTCCCTTTATAAGCCAATTCTCTATTTGTGTCATAGCCTATAGAACCTATCCTTTAGGGCTGTATGCACCCAATGATGCTGAATCATTCCATTAAAATGAATTATGTTGTGATGTTGTGCGCATTCACGCATTCATCCCATACTTCACAAAGAAAAAACATTCCATTTCAAAGCTGGAAAATCACATTTTGGTCCCTGAGACCTGAAAAATTATATTTTGGTCCTTGAGACCTGGAAAATTACATCTTGGCCCCTAAGGCCCAAAAATTCCCAATTTGGCCTAAGGCCCAAAAATTCTCAATTTGGCCCCAAAGGCCCAAAAATTCGCAATTTGGCCACAGAGGCCCAAAAATTCGCAATTTGGCCACAGAGGCCCAGAAGTTCACATTTTGGCCCTAAAGGCCCAAAAATTCCCAACTTGGCCTAAGGCCCAAAAATTCTCAATTTGGCCCCAAAGGCCCAAAAATTTCCAATTTGGCCACAGAGGCCCAAAAATTTCCAATCTGGCCACAAAGGCCCAAAAATTCTCAATTTGGCCCCAGAGGCCCAAGAATACCCATTTTGGCCCCAGAGGCCCAAAAATTTCCAATTTGGCCACAGAGGCCCAAAAAATTCTCAATTTGGCCCCTAAGGCCCAAAAATTCTCAATTTGGCCCTTAAGGCCCAGAAGTTCACAATTTGGCCCCTAAGGCCCAGAAGTTCACATTCTTGGCCACAGAGGCCCAAAAATTCCCAATTTGGCCCCAAGGGCCCAAAAATTCCCAATTTGGCCTAAGGCCCAAAAATTCACACTTTGGCCCCTAAGGCCCAAATTTTTTTTTCTTGAGAACTTAGGGCCTTTCGAAAAGTCGAGGTGTCTAGCCCTAAGCACTCCACCTTACATATCACACCCCATTGGGTCCTATCCTAGGTGTCCTAGCATACCAACACTACCCTACCTCACACTATCTCACATAACCTATGAAAACATCTTATATAAGATAGTCTAACCGTTTTGACTATGTCCTTTTACAGGTACCCCTCCAAAGACCACCTGTACCCGAAACACCAACTGAGCTCTCACCCACCAGTCCAACAACCCCGACTGCACCAATGGCATCACTGTCTGACATCCAAAACCTCATTGAACAACTGGAGGCCAGAATGAATGAGGCATTGGCTGCCCAGAGGACTGCCCTAATAGCTGAACTAGGTGGTGGTAATGGAAATGGGGCTTTAGCCGGGGGAAGTGGACCTGCTACCTCCAATCAGGGACCTGCTGCTGAACCGACAAACCCTGCCCTTAACCTGGATGACATGCCCTCCAGAACTGCTTCTGAGCTAGAAGCTCAGAAAATGAGAGAGAAACTAGAACTCCTAGAAAGGTCTATTACTGCTCTTAAGACACACAAGGAAGTGGTGGACATGGACTCCTTGTCCTTGTTCCCCGAAGCAAGACTGCCTACAAAATTCAAAATGCCCAATATGGACAAGTTTGATGGAACCACCTGTCCCAAAACGCACCTGAAAATGTATGTGGGTGCCCTCAACCCGTTCGGACTGAACAGCGAGCTCCTTGCTCAGTTGTTTCAGCAATCACTCACTGGTGCTGCATTAAGATGGTTTGTAAGCTTGGATCGTTCCAAAATGAAGAATTGGGAGGACATATGCAATGCTTTCAACACGCAGTACCATTATAATATCGAAGTGGATGTTACCCGGAGGGAGCTGGAAACCACTAAACAAAAGAACAATGAGCCCTTCTCCTCGTTCCTTTCGAGGTGGAGAGCCAAAGCTGCTCAAATGATCAACCGACCCTCTGAACAGGAACAAGTTGACATAATAATCAAGAATTTACTGCCTGTCTACCAGTCACAACTTCAAACACAGTACTTGCCTACGTTCCAATCGCTCATTGTGACTGCAACTAAGGTGGAAGACTTAATCCAGTTGAGTCACCTCAAAGAAGACTCATACAAGAAGCAGAATCATGCTGGGTCCAGTGAGACAAATGAAATAGCCAGTATAATCCCCACGAATCCTTTACGTGTTGGGAATTTGAGAAATATTCAGCCAAGGAGGCAATATACTGATCTCGGCATGCCAATCCTTTTGGTGTTCCGAGAAGCAGTGAAAGCAAATTTACTGAAGCCCTTAGAAGCAAGGCCATTACCAAACCCCCTGCCCCGGAATTTCAAAGCCAATGAATACTGTGAGTACCATCAAGGACATGGGCATAAGACCGAATCATGCTGGACTTTGAAAAACCATCTACAAGACCTGGTTGACAATGGGTCCATCATCCCCAAGAGCAAGCTGAATATCAACCAATCCCTTGCCTAACCATGGGATTAATGCCAAAAAAAATTGCTGAATAAGAATCTTTCGATCCTTTCGAACTTTTCTTAGAAATGAATGAGGTTTGTGTCTGAGAAGGTTAAGATCAAGCCTCCAAAAGAACAAAGGAATTGTTCAAGACCAACAACAACATGTCTGATCGATTGAAGCATCGAGAAGAACAAAGTCACTACAGTCAACCCAATCCTAGTCCATCACAGTCCACCTAGAGTCTATCTTTTAGGGTCTAGTTTTTCTTTTCATTTTCATTTCCATTCAAGTTTTCATTCAATTCAAATTTGTAAATCTAAGTGTCTTTTGTACACAAATTTTGTCTTATCAATAAAAAGGGATCAATTTACGTTCCAATCAATGTTTATACTCTCTCCCTATCCTTTCCTGTGAAAGCACAAAAAAAAACAAACGAAAAAGATAATAAAAAATTGAAAAAATAAAAAAATAATAAAAATTGGCAAAGAAAAATGCATTCATCCTTTCATTTGCTCTGCATCAATCAAAGCTGGGGGCATCCTAAGAAGCACCATCAAAGGGGAAGTTTTGAAGGGTAATCACGGAAAGGATCCAGCGAAGGGTACGCAAGACTTCAAACAGTACCGAGGCAAAGCCGATTGAAGGGGTTAGGGCCAGAATGGTTTCTCCGAAAAGCCGGGAATGGAAGATGCTCCGACAGAGATGTGTCTGAATTTTGAGCTTAAAAGGGACAGAATAAAGAAGTTATGTTTGGAATTGGATTGGGTCTGCACGAAGTCGCAATGCTATCCATACACTACTCAAGTCATCTCAGAATCAAGTTGCCTCGAAATTCTTTATGGAGAGGCTGCTTCTAAGCAAGCAAAAGAAAAAAAAAAGCGGGTCAAAAGGAACCTCTGCACAAAAGAAAGAAATCAAGGACAAAGCTACAGGAAATCAAGTTGTCAAAAATGGGTCAACTGCAAGCTCTCCATTAAATTCAAGCCCATCAAGGGTAAAGGACAAATCATTTCAG
The DNA here is from genome assembly GCF_041381405.1 of Jatropha curcas. Lineage (NCBI taxonomy): Eukaryota > Viridiplantae > Streptophyta > Magnoliopsida > Malpighiales > Euphorbiaceae > Jatropha > Jatropha curcas. The sequence goes on from NC_143161.1 coordinate 16,394,555, forward strand.
CCATAAGGACAAAGACCAAGCGGCTGCTCACATTTAAAAAAAAAAAAACAAGTTAAAAAGAAGCAGTCATTTCCACAAATTGGATGACAACAAACACCTTGAAAATCAAGCGCCAAGCATGGCACAAGTACAAGTGTCCCTATAAACAAGGATCATTTCTCAAAACAAGGAAAAGGAAGAGTCTCCTCAAAATTCCTTATGGAGAGGAGAACCATTGAGGAAATAAGTTTCAAGTTCAGAGGAAGATGAAGTCCAAGAAAAGGGATCAAATTAACCTCAAGAATTCAAACATGGCGAAGCCACAAACTCAAAGCATAAAAGCTTCTTCAACACTCAAGCCACTCAAGTTACCACAACAATGTGGGCATTCAAAACTCTTTGTGATGAATACAAGTCATATTTCAGTCAACCAGTGGTAAAACCACTACAACAACAAAGTCAGATTCGCCTAGGGTCATCACTATCATACGAGCTCGAGTCAATAAGTTGATTCAACATCAAGTCGGGAAGGAATCCCGTAAAGACATCCAGGCGGGAATGAATCCCGTAAAGACAGCAAGCCAGGAAGAAATCCTGCGAAGAAATCAAGGCAGCAATGAATTCTGCATCAACATCAAGTCGGGAAGGAATCCCGCAAAGACATCTAGCCGGGAAGGAATCCCGCAAAGACATCAAGCCAGGAAGGAATCCCGCGAAGAAATCAAGTCAAAAATGAATTCTGTATTAATATCAAGACGGGAAGGAATCCCAAAGAAATCAAATCGGAAATAAATTCCACAATCAGCATTAAGTCGGAATTGAATTTTGCCCCGACAGCAAGCCGGAAATAAATTTCGCACCGAGACGGAAAGGAATTCCGCACTAAAATCAAGTCGGAGATGAATTCCGCACCAACCGAGCACGAAGTTCGCATCCCGGAAGGAACTACGAAAGACCTGATTCTCCCCATCCCCCGAAGAGTTCTTGGAGATACGTAGGCAGCCACAAAGGCGCGGTCACAAACATAAGTCTGCATCATAAAAAGCATTTTCTCTTTGCCAATATAAAATAAAATATATAATAAAAATAGTAAAAAAAAAAAGAGAAGAAAAGAAAAATAAAAGCTGGAGTTGAAAACCCGAAAGGGCGGCTTCAGGCAAGAATTGAGCCCGCTAGGCTGAAAACCCGAAAGGGCGGTCTAGGCAAAAGTTAGGGCAAAGAACCTGCTAGAGTCGAAAACTCGAAAGGGCGGCTACTAGGCAAAAGTTAAGGCCAAAAAACAAAAAAAAATTAAAAAAAAAAAGAAAAAAAGTGCTTTCATGAATTCTTTTAGAGAGTCAATTTTTTTATAGGACAAACAACAAAGTGTGTCCTTAAATCATTTTTCCAGGGATCACTGAGTTTCCTTCGAGTCAAAATCCACTACAAGACAAAATTTGAGTCTCTAAATCGAGTCTCCAATGGGTCTCTGAAATCAAGTCTCCATCACCAGTGGTCATTCCACAACGAGTCACAAAACTCGAGTCATTCTCAAAAGTTCGTTTTGAAAGAGTTACTCTTTGAGTCATTCCTCTAAAAAAAAGAGAGAGAGAGGAAAATGTCAATTCAATCCCCGGGATTTCCAAAACAATCCCTAAAAAAAAATGTCAAACATAATCATTGAGAGGTAATTCTTTAATACCTCATCTCCACTCGGACCATCGTTTCTTCGATCCTTTTCAGACGAGCGATGTCATCCACATTGTCCATTTCCTCAGTGGCCTTGTTCTCCTTGATTCCTCAATCGATTGGACAAGTACAACACCAATGTTTTGAAATATTCCATGGTCAGCACCATTCTGGGGGGCAAGAAGTGATAAGAACCTTCACCATTCTCCCATCACAGAAGTAATCACGGAATTTTTTGTCTTTCATTCCAGCTAATAAGGGCATCAATTCTGTCAAGCAGGGGGCAAAATCCTCCAAGTCGGATTCAGGGGCAAGTGTTATAAAAAAAAACATACACAACCCAGGGTGGAACCCAACCATCGTCAATCTCTTTTACACAAACCCAGGGTAGAACCCGATTAATGGTTAACCTTTTGTTTTACATAAAACCTAGGGTGAAACCCTAACCAATAACCAACCATTTTTTCATCCAAAACCAAGCCATTTGATCATTTCAACTTTAGGTGGACCCTTGGTTCTCAAAGAAAAAAAACAAACATAAAACAAATCTCTTTTCAAGCCCTCATTAAGAGGCAAAATCTCTTTTCAAGCCCTCATCAAGAGGCAAAACATCTTTTCAAGCCCTCTAAGAGGCAAAATCTCTCTTCTCAAGCCCTCATTAAGAGGCAAAACATCTTTTCAAAGTCCTCTAAGAGGCAAGATCTCTTTTCAAGCCCTCATTAAGAGGCAAAACATCTTTTCAAGACCTCTAAGAGGCAAAATCTCTTTCCAAGCCCTCATTAAGGGGAAAACATCTTTTCAAGTCCTCTAAGAGGCAGAATTTCTTTTTAAGTCCTCAGAAAGGCAAAAACATCTTTATGTTGTAAACATAAATCCATGCATTTGATCATTTTATTTCAAAGAGAAAACCCACGGCAGGGTTTCCTCCTCTGCCCATCCTCAAAATTTGCTCCTTCAGATAGCCACTGGCTCTCATAAATCATTTTTATGATAGCCAGTGGGGGGGCAACTGTGAATACTCAAATTTTAAGGCTAAAAAAAAGCCAGTTTTCTCGGCCGCGGCCGCCCTTAAAGGCAGCGGTAACCGATGAATGAATGCTTTGCAAGGTAAATGATGGATTAATGAAATGTTTGAGTGATTTTGACTTGCCACCCAGGGTGAAATCCCGAACGTGCCTACGTACTTCCGTTTGAATGGAAGATCAAAGTCAACGTAGTTCGATAGGCCTTCTTTGAAGGGCTTTGAATGGGTATGCTTTATGCATGAGTGTGTATGCTTTGTGCATAAGTGTGTATGCTTCGTGCATGAGTGTGTGTATGCTTTGTGCATTTTGTTTAGGCATTTCGCCAAAGATTGATTGATTTTTAGGCATGTTGCCAAAAATGTTGATTTTAATGGCTTTTAGCCAAAATGATTTGATTTAGGCAATTGTTGCCAAAAATGTTGATTTTAGGCGATTTTCGCCAAAATGGTTGATTTTAAGGCCTTTGGCCAAAATGAGTTGATTTAGGCAATTAATTTACCAAAATGTTCGATTTAAGCGATTTGTCGCTAAAATGGTTGATTTTAGGCCTTTGGCCGAAAATTGGTTCATTTTAAGGCATTTTGCCAAAAATGTCGATTTTACGGCTTTGAGTCGAAAATGGTTGATTTTAAAGGCATTTTGCCAAAAATGTCGATTTTAAGCGATTTGTCGCTAAAATGATTGATTTTAGGCCTTTGGCCAAAAGGTGTTGTTTTAGGCAATTAGTTTACCAAAATGTGCGATTTAGGCGATTGTCACCAAAATGGTTGATTTTGAGGCCTTTGGCCAAAATGGTTCAATTCTACGACTTTTAGTCGAAAAAGATTGATTTTAAGGCGTTTCGCCAAAATGGTTCGGTTTTACGACTTTTAGCCGAAAAAGGTTGATTCGTAGGCATTTTGCCAAAAAATGTTGATTTAGGCTTTTAGTCACAATTATTGATTAATTGGACTTAAGCCGGATTTGTTCGAAATAAGGCAGTTGAACCGTAGTTATTAATTAACTAGGCTTTTTTAGCCAATATTGTCGGATTTAAACTTTAATACCACGATTATTGATTAACCGGGCATTTAAGCTTAATCAAATTAATTTAAGATGGTTTATTTGTCTAAATGATGATGTGAATGCGTTTATGCAATTATAGAATTATTAAGAGTAGAAAAGAAGTATGCATGAAGTGCTAAAATTAAATAGGCAGAGTTTCGTTTACTTACCTGATTTAATCGTCGACCACTTCTTAACTCCAGGTTAAGCTCCTCGTTTAGGTATATTAATTAATTTTTAATTTTATTTAATTTTAGTAGTCAAATATCACAATAAAAATGCAATAAAAATTAAATTAAAATGCAAAAAGCGGTAAAGAAAACGCAAGGAGCGTGAGAGGGAGAAGGATTCGTCCGTCAAAACAGACAAGGCGCACCAGAAAATGGCTGAAAATGGCCTATTTATAGGCCATTTTGGGGTCCCGGGCCGCAGGTGCCGCCTGGCTCGGCGGCAGGTGCCGCCCAGGAGGGCGGCAGCTGCCGCCCTGTCGGTGGGGCGGCAGGCCCCGCACGCGGACGGGGGGTGCCGCCTGGAGGGCGGAGCTGCCGCCCAGTCGGTGGGGCAGTAGGCCCCGCTTGGTCTGGGCGGCAGGTGTCGCCCAGCTGGGCGCAGATGCCGCCCAGGGGCGTGGGGGGGCCAGGCCCCCCTGCGCGGGCAGACAGCGTGTGGGCGCACGCCTCGCCCGCGCGGGCGACAGGCCCCTCGCGGCTTGTGGCTGGCCTCACCGCGCGAGCGCCCCCTCCCCGCTATGCTCTTTTCTTCTTCCCCCCCCCGTGTTTGTCCGTCACGCCCCGCCCTCGCGTTTTTTTGCAGGCCTCCTCCGCTGCTTTTTCGCCCTCGTCCCCGTCCTTTTATTCTCCGCCGTGGCGGTGTGACACCGTGCCTGTTCCGAGGCCTTTTTGGGAGTTCCGGACCTCCGAAAAATATTCCGGGATTTGTTCCGCGATCCTCTCGATATTCCGGACGTTTTAAGTACCATATTGACATATTTTCGGTGAACTTCCGAAATAGCCTCCGGTCCGGCCGGACTGTTTGCAGTCCGGGAAAACAGGCTTTCTGAGCCTCAAAATTTGGGTATTCACATTATGTAACACAACAAAATTCTCAAATTTACTTCATAAAAATAATTTCTCTAATGTCCTTAATTAATATAACACCATCTCAAATTTACTCCATAAAAATAATTTTTTTCTAATTTCTTTAATTTATATAACACCATAATTCACTATTCACTAATTCTCTAATTTCTCCAAAAATATTCCTTACTTACTTTCTACCCATAAAAACCATGCATAAATTCTCCAAAAATGTTAAATAAAATATAAAACATAAATAGTAATTTTTCCGGACCAAAATAATACTTATTCCCGGGCTGATGGTACTATTCACACACCGGTGGTACTATTCACAGACCGGTAAAACTATTATTTTAGATACAGAAAAATCAGGGCGTTACATGGCTAGAGCCGACAAAGGGGCTATAATGATAGGGTGCTTTGTGACCCGCATTGCTAGATATTTACAGGTTTGGAACCCGCCTAGATCAGTACACGATAGTGTTGGAGGAGGAAAGGGCACCCGACTAGATTTGGATGTCATGATCCACATGAAACTAGTTGAAAAGGTCGGAGATGCATATCGGGTAGTAGGTGCTAGAGAGGACAATCCTGATGATGAAGAAGCCGAGGCTGCAGGTGGTGCTGACATGGAGGAGGATAACCTCCCCCTTTTACCTCTTCTTTTGGTGCAGTTACATCCGGCGCTGGTCCATCGTTCCAAGGTACGTCCAACATGTCAAATGATGAAGTCCTTGCAAGGATGATGTCTTGAATGGACCTCTTTGACACGCGCCTTAACGGGATGGAAACAATGATCGCAGACCGTTTCCAGTCCATCGAAATTATGAACGGCAGCCTTGATTCTAGGATGGATACAATGCAAGGCCAGCTCCAGACCATTCTCCAGCTTCTGCAACCACCCCCACCACCTGAGGATTGACGGATTTCTCATTTATCTTTTGTTATCTATTTTTATTTTGGTTCTAATACATTGACCTGGTTGTTTTCATTTTTCTTTTTAGTTTGTTTGTTTATTTAAATTCTTATAACTTTTTAGTAGTTTCTTATTCTTAATGTTTAGTTGCGCTTTTAGCTAAGACACATTCCACATCCGTTCTATTGTATTGTTCAATACAATGTTGGTAAAGTTTCCTCTACTCTCCTACTGTTTTTTTTTTCTAGTAATGCAATAAGTTTGGGGAATTTATACACATTGGGGACAATGTGATTGATTGAATTGGGGGAAGGAAATTTTAGCTAAAAATTTTTGTTTTTGCTCACCATGATTGGAATGATTACAAGCAAGCTTGAAGGCCCTCATGATCTAGTAATGAGTGTTGAATTTAGTTCGTTCTCAATTCTATTATACTTAAGTTCTGAATTTGGAATTTGACTTAAACATGTTCATTGATCTAAACTATTTGTTTATAGAATTTAAACACTAATTTTTATGAAAATTATGATATATAGGTGTGTTTAAATCTAAAGCTATTTAAACCTTGGCATTCCTAGAACAAATTAAAACTCCCTTCGAGGCGAAAAATTTTAAATGTTTGCATTTTGAAAGAGACGATTTAGGCATTTTTTTTGTTGAAACCTATATTTAGCCTATACCACCTAAGTAAAAATATGACCTTTGAAACCAACTTTGAAGCCTATAAACCATAAAATTTTCTTTTTCACCCTCAATAAACCTAGCCCTTAAAGCCAATTCCAAATTCCTACCCTAAGTGTGAATACTCAAATTTTGAGGCTCAAAGAGCCATTTTTTCCGGACTGCAAACAGTCCGGTCGGACCGGAGGTCATCCAAAAGTTCACCGGAAGTGTGCCAATATGGTACTTGAAATGTCCGAAAAATTACGAGGATCACGGAACCGGTCTCGGAATATTTTTTGGAGGTCCGGAACTCCCGGAAAAGCCTCCGGAACGAAAAGAAAAAAAAAGAGAGGGGAAAAGGCACACATGCCCGCCCGCGGGGGTGGGCATGCCCGCCCAGGCCAGGCGGGCACGCCCGCCCAGAATGGGTTGGCACGCCCGCCCAAGCCAGGCGGGCATGCTCGCCCAGCATGGGCGGGCACACCCGCCCAAGCCTGGCGGGCGCGCCCGCCCAGGCCAGGCGGGCACGCCCGCCCTCGAAGGCGGGCAGGGGCGCCCGGGGTCACGTTTTTTCCTATAAAAAACGGCTCTGGGGCTCCGTTTTGAGACACTCAGTCTGTGTTGACGGACGCTCCTTCTCCCTACGCTCTTTGCGATTCTTTACTGCTTTCTTGCATTTTTTAATTTTAGTTTTATTTTCTTGTTGTGATACTTGGTCACTTAAAATTAAATTAAAATTAATTCCCTTAACGAGGAGCTTAACCTGGAGTTAAGAAGCGGTCGACGATTAAATCAGGCACATGAACTGAACTCTGCCTATTTAATTTTAGCACTTCATGCATGCTTCTTTTCTACTCCTAATAATTCTACAACTGCATAAATGCATCCATGTCATCATTAGGCAAACAAATTGCCTCAATCAAATAAATTTAGGCTAAATGCCCGATTAATTAATAATCGTTGTATTAAAGCCTAAATCCGACAATATTGGCTTAAAACACCTAGTTAATTAATAGCTATGGTGTAAGCGCCTTTATTTCAAACAAATCCGGCTCAAGTCCAATTAATTAATAATTGTGGCTAAAAGCCTTAATCGATCACGTTTTGGCAACAAATTGCCTACAATTAAATCGATCTTTTGGCAAAATGCCTTAAAATTAATCAACTTATTTTGGCAAAAAGCCTTAAATCAATCATTTTGGCGACAATCGCCCAATCAACATCATTTTGGCAATCAAATTGCCTAAATCACTCTTTTTGGCTAAAAGCTTTAAAATCAATCATTCTGGCGACAGTCGCCTAAAATTAATCATTTTTGGCAACGATTGCCTAAATCAATCTTTTTGGCTAAAAGCCATTAAAATCAACATTTTTGGCATCAAATGCCTAAAAATCAATCAATTCTTTGGCAAAATGCCTAAACAAAATGCACGAAGCATACACACACACATGCATAAAGCATATCTATTCAAAGCCCTTCAAAGAAGGCCTATCGAACTACGTTGACTTTGATCTTCCATTCAAACGGAAGTACGTAGGCACGTTCGGGATTTAACCCCGGGCGGCAAGTCGAAATCACATAAACATTTTTTCATTGGTCCAATTACCTTGCAAAGCATTCATTCATTGGTTAGTTTATCAGCATGACATAGTCTCGGGATCCATCTCGGGTTTGCAAACCATGCCTTAAACATTGGGATAATTAGCCTAGACTTAGGTTAATTAAAATTGGAGTCACTTAGGGTTTTTTCCTAGTTTACCCTAAAATAATTAAACGAGGTGGCGACTCATACATTCACGTGCATTTCTTCCTTTAGTCATATGCATTCCTATGCATTGATATTGGGGGAGGGGTTCACAGTTTGGCGACTTCACTGGGGATGTTATGTAATCATTTTGCATAAAGTGGACTACGACCGTTGTGTAAACTAACCTGCCCTTCTCAGGGTATTATTTTACTATGCTTTGTTTTGCAGGGTACCCTAGCGAAGATTAAGTGTTCTTTCTTTAAGAATGCTTAATAAGGAGAATTTGGACCTAATGAAAATTTACTTTAAATCATTTAAATTTGTTGATTTATTTGCACGAATTGAGAATCTTTTTCTCCATTGCATAAAAAACAAATTTCAAATGAATTTCTTCTCTCTCTGTTCAAACTTCTGAGTCTGGATAGCAAGTAGCGCTGATCGGCAGGTCTCTTTGATTATGTCGACGGACAGCCAAAGCGTCCTCCCTGTTGCCGAAAACCATCCCTAATCCTTTTGGGGATGGCCCATGGGCATGAGTATTGTTGGATCCACGCGAAACTCTTTGTTTCACATGTGGTTAGGTATATCCATGCTCAAGGCTCAAGGGTCCCTTTATAAGCCGATTCTCTATTCGTGTCATAGCCTATAGAACCTACCCTCTAGGACTGTATGCACCCAATGATGAGAACCATACCATTAAAACAAATTATGACGTGCTGTTACGTGCATTCACGACATACCATAAACATGGGGTAAACGCAAAGAGGACGGAAAACACTCTTTCACCATTAGTCATGCACAGTTGGACAAGGAGTCAACCTACCTCATACACCAAACACTATACCTAATCCAACTACCCTTGTACTTTCAGGTGCCCACGATCCAAGTGCCCACATCAGTGCCAGCCACACCTACAGTACTATCACCAGCTTCACCAGCTTCACCAGCTACACCAGCTTCACCTACAACTTCAACAGCTTTACCTGCATCAATGGCATCACTTGCTGATATCCAAACCCTCATCGAACAACTAGAGGCCAGAATGGAGGCCAGAATGAATGAGGCATTGGCTGCCCAAAGGACTGCCCTGATAGCTGAGCTAGGCAATGGTAATGGAAATGGGGCTTCGGCCGGGGGAAGTGGACCTGCTGCCTCCGATCAGGGTCCTGCTGCTGAGCCAACAAACCCTACCCTGAACCTGGACGACATGCCCTCCAAAACTGCTTCTGAGCTAGAAGCTCAAAGGATGAGGGAAAAGTTGGAACTGCTGGAAAGGTCTATCACTGCCCTGAAGACCCACAAGGAAGTGGTGGACATGGACTCTTTGTCTTTGTTCCCCGAAGCCAGGTTACCAACTAAATTCAAAATGCCCAACATGGACAAGTTTGATGGAACCACTTGTCCTAAAACACATTTGAAAATGTATGTGGGTGCCCTAAACCCATTCGGATTGAGCAGTGAGCTCCTTGCTCAGTTGTTCCAACAATCTCTTACCTGTGCTGCATTAAGATGGTTTGTTAGCCTTGATCGGTCTAAGATGAAGACCTGGGAGGATATCTGTAATGCATTCAATTCACAGTACCACTACAATATGGAGGTGGATGTTACTCGAAGAGAGTTAGAGACCACCAAGCAGAAGAATAATGAGCCTTTCTCCTCGTTCCTTATGAGGTGGAGGGCCAAGGCTGCCCAGATGATTAATCAGCCTTCTGAGCAGGAGCAGGTCGATATAATAATAAAAAACCTGCAGCCTGTTTACCAACAACAGTTGCAAACCCAGTACCTACCAACGTTCCAATCGCTCATCGCCACTGCTACAAAGGTGGAAGATCTGATCCAAATAGGGCAACTGAAAGATGACTCAGGAACCTCTAAATACAAGAAGCCTAGCCAAGCTAGCAAAGTCCACGAAGTGGCGAGCATCACTCCCACTAACACATTACGTGTGGGGAACATGAGGAACGGTAATCAGTCGAGAAGAACATACACTGACCTTGGAATGCCAATCCTTTTAGTTTTTGGAGAGGCTGTCAAGGCCAACTATATCAAGCCTCTAGAAGCAAGGCCACCTCCCAATCCATTGCCAAGGAACTACAAGGCAGATGAATATTACGAGTATCATCAGGGATACGGGCACAAGACCGAAGCCTGCTGGACACTCAAAAACCGCATCTAGGACCTAGTAGACAATGGTTCGATCATTCCGAGGAGTAAGCCTAACATTAGCACTAATCCTTTGCCAAATCATGGGATAAATGCTATTATGACTGACCAGGAACCAATCGATCCTTTCAAACTGTTCCTTGAAATGAACAACATCTGTGTCCTAGATTTGAATGACCTGAGCGAAGAAGTCGATGCCATTACCAGGAGCGGGAGGCAGTATGAACCGTTGGTCTTGGATAAAATCCAGAATAAGCCCTATCAGAAGGTAAAGGAGCCGAAGGAGGACCCAGTACTCTCACAATTGAAAAAGACACAAGCTAGGGTGTCAATCTGGGAACTTTTGGCATCATCCTTTCCTCATCGCCAAGCTCTCTGCAAGGCTTTGAGCCAATTACAGACATCAGTGGAGATTAGCCCTGAAGTACTAGTATCCACCCTTACCCAATCATCCAAAGTACAAAGCATCGGGTTTTCTGACGAGGATTTGCCTAAGGAAGGGGGCAGTCATAATAATGCCCTGTATGTCACGGTCCAGACCAGAGACAAAACTGTGCCCATGGTTCTCGTTGACAATGGGTCAGCTCTGAATGTCTGCCCACTAAGGGTAGCCAGTTGCCTGGGGTTAGAAGAAACAGATTTCACCCCCTCTGATCAGATAGTAAAGGCCTATGACAGTACCCGAAGGGAAGTGTTGGGAGTTGCCACGCTGAAGTTAACTGTCGGGCCAGCAGTGATGGAAGTCCCATTCCAGGTAATTGATGTACCAACTAGCTTCAACCTGCTCCTGGGTCGGCTATGGATACATCATACTAAGGCGGTGCCCTCATCCCTACATCAAAAGGTCAAATTCCCCTATGAAGACAAAGTTATCACCATTCAAGGAGATGACTACAATCAGCTTAAAAAACCAAAGGGCCAACCTCTCTTTGAGGTCAACCCTGAGGCCGCCAACCTACCCCTTTCGGGATTTCAGTATGATACTGTACAGTTCATGGAAGGGAAAACTGCAAACTCTCGAATTCTCTTTGATTTCGGGACGGTACAGATAAACTGTATAGTTCCTCTGATGCAAAAAATGTCCTATTTGCCAGGAATGATTATGGCGAGGTCTGGGAAAACATATCCTGCACTACAAGCTTGGGAATGCCCAGTGAATGAAGGGACCTATGGACTGGGTTATGAGCCCACTGACGAAGAGCGTGCTGAGAAAACCAAAGAGGAAGGAAGGGAAGTATACAGATGCAGCCTTACCTTCTCACTTTGAACAGTTACTTCTGCAAACCTGGAGAAGCAGTTCCTTACTGTGGCTTCCGGGAGCCCTTTTGCTGCCCAACCGTTAAGAAGATGCTGCCTGGGATAGAAATATTCTCGGATGTTTGGGGCAACAAGCCCGAGATAGTAACCGAGCTGGAGGCAGAAGACTTCATGCAGCCTAATCTCTTTGATGAGGTTGCAGTTATCACCGGAAGTGATGGGAATCAAGACTTGTACAACCTGATCAAGCCGAGCGAAGGACCTCTTGACAATTGGTACGCCGAGAAGGAGCACACTGCTGACCAACCCCCTCCCAAGTCAAACCTAGTACTTCCCTCTGTAAACAAATCCTGTATTAAGTCTGAGTCTGACCCCGAGTCTGAAATCGAGTCAGAGTCTAGTTCTGAGTCGTCCCTGTCGGATCTAGAGGATCCAGATTTCAAATTTGATGTAATCTTTGAAGACGATTCCGTCATAATCAATAAAGGCTTGCAAATTCTTAATTACCCTGCGTGTCTATCTTTCCAAGCATTTCCAAGCAAAAGTAATAATCAAATAAATGAAATAAAAGATGAAAAAGAAAAAATAATGATTGGCAAAGAGGAAAATAAATACACATACATTGCATCTGATTGTATGAACAGGGAACATATCAGTGAATGTTTGAAGAAATTTGCTGATTGCTTCATGTGGAAAGCAAGTGACATCACGGGAATTGACCCAGCAATAGTGGTGCACAAGATTCCAGTGTATCCGGAGACCAAGCCGGTGAAACAGAAGCTCAGAAGATAGAAGACAGAATGGTCCTTGAAAATCAAGGAGGAAGTTGCCAAGCAACTGGAGAACAAGTTTATAGAGCCCATTGCTTACCCGACATGGTTAGCAAACATTGTTCCGGTTCCTAAGAAGGATGGAAAAGTCAGAATGTGTGTGGATTATCGGGATTTGAATAAAGCATGTCCGAAGGACGACTTCCCCCTGTGAACCCCTCCCCAAAATGCCATAGGCCTGTGAATGCATGTGACTAAAGGAAGAAATGCACGTGAATGTATGAGTCGCCACCTTGTTTAATTGTTTTAGGGTAAACTAGGAAAAAACCCTAAGTGACTCCAATTTTAATTAACCTAGTTACTAGATTAATTAGCCCAATGTCTAAGGCATGGTCTTCGAACCCGAGGTGGATCCCGAGACTATGTCATGCTGATGAAACTAACCTAAGAATGAATGTTTATGTGATTCGACTTGCCGCCCGGGGTTAGATCCCGAACGTGCCTACGTACTTCCGTTTGAATGGAAGATCAAAGTCAACGTAGTTCGATAGGCCTCTTTTAGAGGGCTTTTGAAGGGGATGCTTAATGCATGAGTGTGTGTATGCTTTGTGCATTTTGTTTAGGCTTTCTGCCAAAGAATTGATTGTTTTAGGCATTTGTTGCCAAAATGTTGATTGGGCAATTTTATTGCCAAAAATTGACTGATTTAAGGCTTTTAGCCAAAAAGATTGATTTAGGCAATTTGATTGCCAAAATGATTGATTTTAGGCGCTTGTCGCCAAAATGATTGATTTTAAGGCTTTTAGCCAAAAGATTGGTTAGGCGATTTGTCGCCAAAATGATTAAGGCATTTGTGCCAAAGGTGTTTTGTTGGGTGATTGTCGCCAAAATGATTAAGGCAATTTTATTGCCAAAATTGATGATTTGAGGCTTTTAGCCAAAAAGTTTGATTTAGGCAATTTGTTTGCCAAAAGTTGATTGGGCGTTTGACGCCAAAAATTGATTTAAGGCTTTTAGCCGAAAAGAGTTGATTTAGGCAATTGTTGCCAAAAAGTTGATTGGGCGATTGTCGCCAGAATTGATTGATTTAAGGCAATTGTGCCAAAATGAATTGATTTAAGGCTTTAAAGCCAAAAGATTGATTAGTTTTAAGGCATTTTGCCAAAGCTTTGATTCAAGCGATTTGTCGCTATGAAAAAAGAATTAATTCTCACTTGTAGGCAATTTGTTTGCCAAAAGCGATTATTAAAGGCTTTTAGCCAAAATATTGCTTTAAGCGACTTGAAAACTGATTAATTCTCACTTGTAGGCAATTTGTTTGCCAAAAGTGATTTATTAAAGGCTTTTAGCAAAAATTTTGATTTGAGCGATTTATCGCTGAAAAACTTGATCAATTCTCACTTATAGGTAATTTGTTTGCCTAAAGTGATTAATTAAATTGAAATATAGGCAATTTATTGCCATAATAAAAAAAAGTGTTTAATTAGGGCCTTTTAGTCACAATTATTGATTAATTAGACTTAAGCCAAAAACTGTTCGAAATAAAGGCAATTTCACCATAGTTATTGATTAACTAGGCTTTTAGCCAGTATTGTCGAATTTTAGGCTTTAATACCACGATTATCGATTAACCGTGCATCTAAGCTTAATTTTATTTAATTGAGGCAATTTGTTTGCCTAGTGGATGATATGAATGCATTTATGCAGTTATAGAATTTAGGAGGAGTAGAAAAGAAGCATGCATGAAGTGCTAAAATTAAATAGATAGAGTTTAGCTTGTGTACCTGATTTAGTCGACGGCCACTTCTTAACTCCAGGTTAAGCTCCTCGTTAAGGGAAATTAATTAATTTAATTTAATTTTAATGACCAAATATCAAAACAAAGAAAGCAATAAAATCTAGCTAAAATGCAAGAAAGCAGTAAAGAATTCGCAAGAAGCGAGAGGGAGAAGGAGCGTCCGTCAACACAGACTGAGTGAGGAAAAAAAGGAGGCCCGAGGCCTGTATTTATAGGCGCAAAACGGACTGTTTCCGGTGGCCGGGCCGCCGGGTCTCGGCGGCCCTTCCGGCGGTCGGGCCGCCGGTCCGTCGGCGGCCTTTCCGCAGCCGAGTCGCCGGTCCTTCGGCGGCTGGGCCGCCGGCTCGGCGGCTGGCTCCGGTGGCTGAGCCACCGGGGCAGGCAAGTTCACTCCGGGGGCTTTTCCGGGAGTTCAGGACCTCCAAAAAATATTCTGGGACCAGTTCCGTGATCCTCGTAATTTTCCGGACGTTTCAAGTACCATATTGGCATACTTCCGGTGAATTTTCCGAAAGGCCTCCGGTCCGGCCGGACTGTTCGCAGTCTGGAAAAAACAGGCTTTTGAGCCTCAAAAAATTTGAGTATTCACAGGCGATTGCAGCCGCTTTTAAGGGCGCTTTTAAGGGCGGCCGCCACCGCCGCGGCCAGGAAAACCGGCTTTTCGAGTCTCAAAATTTGAGTATTCACACCCCCTGCCGCACATTGACTTGTTGGTGGACCGATTGGCTGGACACGAGATGGTCTCCTTGACTGATCTCGCTGTCGGGTACAACCAAATAATGAAGCATTTGCCAGATAAAGAGAAAACGGCATTCATCACAGAGTGGGGAACCTACTGCTATAGGGTCATGCCCTACGGGCTCAAAAATGCCGGGGCAACCTATCAAAGAATGGCAACAACCATCTTTCACGACATGATTCACGGAGAGGTGGAAGTGTATGTGGATGATATGGTGGTTAAGTCGAAAACAACCGAAGAACATACGACCGCACTTGAGAAGTTCTTCCTTAGACTTCGAAAGTATAATTTGAAGCTCAACCCCGCAAAATGTCTGTTTGGAGCCACATCCGGAGTATTTCTGGGGCACATGGTTAGTCGGAAGGACATAGAGATTGATCCTTCGAAAGCTAGAGCTATTCTGGAAATGCCAGCACCAAGGACCGAAAAAGAAGTCCGAGGTTTCCTAGGAAGGCTACAGTACATCAGCCGGTTCATCAATCAGTTGGCCGATACTTGTGGTCCGATTTTCAAACTACTTAGGAAAGGAGTAGCAGTCAAATGGAATGAGGATTGTCAGGCGGCTTTCGACCAAGTCAAGCAATACCTGCTATCCCCGCCTGTTTTACAACCACCAAGGCTAGGAAAGCCTTTGCTACTGTACCTATCTGTGACAGAAGAAGCAATGGGTGCCATATTAGCTCAACAAGCAGAAGATACAAGGATAGAAAATGCCGTGTATTACCTTTGCAAGAGGATGCTGGAATATGAGTTGAAATACAACAAGATAGAGAAGTTGTGTCTGGCTCTAGTCTGGGCCTGTACCAAGCTGCAACACTACCTCTCGTCTTACACTACACACGTAATCTCTGAATCGAACCCCTTGAAATTCCTTATGGAAAGGCCGGTTCTTGACTGTAAGATGGCAAAGTGGGTGTCAGTGCTTGCGGCTTATGATTTAAAGTTTGTACAACGTAAGGCAGTAAAAGGCGGAGCCTTGGCTGACCAATTAGCAGAATTACCGGTCGAAGACCAAATGCCGGAGGTAGAGTTTCCCAACGAAGACCTGTTAAACTTGGAAAGTCAAGTCTGGGAGATGTACTTCGATGGAGCTTCGAACTACCATGGAAATGGGATTGGAGTTGTATTCAAAACTCCTTGTGGAGAATACATCCCAATTGCAGTTAAACTAGACTTCGACTGTACCAATAATGAGGCCGAATACGAAGCCTGCATCAAGGGGTTAGAAGCAGCCTTGGAAAAAGAGATAAAAGTCCTCAGGGTTTTCGGAGATTCCAACCTGATAGTCTCCCAGGCTCTAAGGAAGTGGAAAATCAAGGAAGAGCGTTTGGTTCCTTACCTACAACGCTTAGACGAATTGGCTCAACAGTTTGAGGAATTATCTTTCCACTACCTGCCGCGAGCCAAAAATCAATTCGCTGATGCCCTGGCCACTTTGGCCTCCATGGTTAATGTGGGGAGAGACCAAGTTATTCGGCCCCTAACAGTTAGGCTTCAGAAACAGCCAGCACACATCATGCATTTGGTAGATGACAAGCCTTAGTTTTGGGATATACAAAATTACCTTCAGAACGAAGCCTACCCGGAGGGATCCACCAAAACTGATCAACGGACATTAAGACAGTTAGCGTCTGGATACTTCCTTACTGGGGGAGTTCTGTATAAAAGAAGTTGGAACGGCTTGCACCTAAGGTGCGTTGCTGAAGAGGAGGCTCAAGCCATTATGGATTCCATGCATAATGGGGAATCTGGGTCACACATGCATGGGATAGCCTTGGCTCGAAAAATCATGAACCTAGGTTATTACTGGTCAACTATGAATGCGGATTGTGTGAGGCACGCGCGGAAGTGCCATGAGTGCCAAATTTTTGCTAAGCTGCAAAAACGGCCTCCGGTCAATTTAAATCCAATTGCTTCACCGTGGCCTTTTGCAACTTGGGGCATAGATGTAATTGGAAAAATCCACCCGAAAGCCTCTAATGGCCATCAGTTTATCCTGGTCGCTATAGATTATTTCACCAAATGGATTGAGGCAGCTTCCTTTTCAGTTTTGAACGCCAAGAAGGCAGCGCAGTTTGTACGTGCCAACATCCTTTGTCGGTACGGAACACCATTCGAGATCATTACTGATAACGGGTCTCATTTTCAAGGCGAATTCGCTGACCTCTTAAAGCAAAAGAAGATTCAACATCATAAGTCCTCACCCTATCGCCCACAAACAAATGGGGCCGTCGAAGCTGCGAACAAGGCTATAAAAGTCATTTTGCAAAAGACAGTTCAGAAACATAGGGCATGGCATGAACAATTACCAAATGCTTTGTGGGGATATAGGACTTCTATCAGAACGCCTACTGGGGCAACTCCGTATTCTTTGGTATATGGTATGGAAGCAGTACTGCCTATTGAGCTGGAAGTTCAGTCGGCAAGAATTATCCGGGAAAGCCAGATCAGCGAAGCAGATTGGGCTGAGAATTATCATTTACAACTCTTGGGAATGGATGAGAAGCGATTGCAAGCGATCCACCAAGCTCAAGTTTACCAAAGAAGAATGGCGCGGCATTTTAACAAGAAGGTTAAAGACCGGAAACTCGAAGAAGGTTGTTTAGTCCTGAAAGAAATTAGACAGCCAATCCTGGACCCACGTGGGAAGTTTCGTCCTCATTGGGCTGGACCCTACGTATTGAAGAAAATATTATCCGGCGGAGCCGTCATCTTGACTGATTTGGATGGTTTGGAATTCACAAATCCGTGTAATTTAGATCAGTTAAGAAGATATTTTGTGTAGTTGTAATCATTTGCATAATGTAGAAAGAGCTACATTAGACCTGATTCTCCTTGAAAAAAAAAAGAAATTATGTATCGGAGATATGTAGGCAGCCCTCTTTGGGCGCGGTCTAAGCATTAATAAAAAAAAAACATTTCATATTTCATTCTTCTTTGCCAAATAAAAAAAAAAGAAAAAAAAGAACCGCTAAGTTGAAAACCCGAAAGGGCGGCTTAGGCAAAAGGGGGTAGCTCGCTAAGCTGAAAACCCGAAAGGGCGGCTTAGGCAAAAATTAGAGCCTGAATAAATAAAAGTTGGCAAATGCTTGGAAAGTTCAAATGCCTAATGACAAAGTCAAATAATCCAGAATCAAGCAAGAGAGTCCAAAATAACTAAAGAAAGTGTAAAGCATACATCCAAAGATAAATCCAAAGTCCCAAACGAAAGGCAAAACAAGAAAAAGATCACAAAAGTTCATAAGAGTCTAGGTATCCCGTCGCCTCCGCGGAGCGGCATCCTCTGAGTCTTCTACTGAACTCTGCCCAGCCTTGCCTGTCCGAGGGGCCAGCACAATCTCCTCACCTGTCCCAACCTCCTCTTCAACATCAGCCTGAACCCAACCTTCAAGAACACTCAGCAGTGCAGTCCTCCTTGGTCTTTTGATCGGCCAGACAGCGGCAATGAACCAGGCCCGGTACTCGGGAGAAGTCTGAACACTGGTAGGATCGGTTAAAGGTCTCACCATGCGGTGATCTCTAACCCAAGCTTTAAGGACAGCTCGGGTAACACCAGCGGTAATGGCAGCATCAGCCGAAATATCATCCATAATGGGGACAGTCTGATCTATCCCCATTTGCCTCAAAACGCGCGAAGCGCAGTGCCAAGTGCAGTGGGTAAGGCCTAGGAGGTAAACCCGAGAATGGCGGAAGCTGACCTGAATAAAGCGGTTGATATTGTACCAAGGGATGAACCACAGTATCTCATTTGGACCCAATTCAACCAGCCACGAAGTCCATGTTTCAGTAGAAGGGTGTGAGATCAAGATTTTTCGCATGCGATACTGGGAAGGATTGTAAGAAAGGGAGGTAGGAGCAGCCACCACTTGAAGATGATCCCTCAACCAAACCTGAGTAATGGATCTTTTCTATTACAAAGAAACAAATTAAAAAGAAGAAGAAGAATGAGGTAGGATAATAGGGAAAAAATACCTGGAGAATGATGGGAGAAACAGTCCAATCATCGAACCCTAAAGCGGCTCTGTCAAGGCTTCTAATGGTCTCTGCCAGCACAACACCGCCAATGCAACCCATATCCTCCATTTGCCAAACCATGGGACAAAGCCGCAAGTCTCCAAAACCTGGGTCCCGGTTGAATAAGAAACCAGCCAATAAGCAGAAAACCAGGGCCCGCATCCTCAGCCTCATCCGGTCAGGGTCGTCCAAGCAAGTCTCTGAAAATTCATCAATCAAGGGCAGCAGAATCGCCTTCTGATCATCCACAATCATAGCCCTAGCCTGTGGCCGGCTAAACCGAAACAAGTTCTCAAATGACTTAACATACCCAACTTTCACCTCGTGCCTAACCAAGGGAGGATTGGGATCACACCCTATAATCGCACAAAATTCCTCAAAAAGAGGGCACATTTCCTCCATCATAGCCCCAAACCGAAAAACGTGAGCCTCAGGATCCCAAAATCTAATACAGGCTCGCAAAAAGTCCCAGTCAACTACTACGCCCCTAAGAGTGATAACGGGAGAAATTCCGTACCTCCCCAAATTGATCTTTTCAATTTTGGAGAGACTCCTGGTCCAGCTATGCATGCTATGGTTGTAAAAGGGATTCATGTTTATTTATTTATTTATTTATCCTGTTTTTATTAATTAAAAAAATATAATAATAAATAAAATAAATAAATAATAATAAGTAAAAAAAAAAAGAGGGGAGAGGAGAAAACTGACCAAAATAGCTGTTTAGGCACAGAATTCGAGAGTTAGAATGAAGAAAAGGGCTGAAAACAGCCTTTTTATTTAGAAAGTCGCGCCCAAGGGCGGCTACCCGCGCCCTCTAGGGCGGGTATGCCCACCTGGAGGGTGGGCACGCCCGCCCAGCCTAGGTGTGTTTTTTTTAAATTGGATTCTCTTCTGTTCAAATCTAATAAACATGCATACTTTCAGTATTAATAAAATGCAGGTACAAATAAGTTAAGTACAGAAATACAGGCCAAGATTCGGTACAGGAAAATAAAGAGGAAAGAAAATAAAGGAAAGCAAGGAAGTCTAGCAGCTATCAGCGGCGAGACCTCCTCCTCCTCCGGTCGTCAAAAGCCTGCAGTGTCCAAGCTGAAGTTAGTTCCTCCTGCATTCCAAGGATTAGCTCCATCATCTGACTGATCAAGCCGTCAGGAACCTGGAAGTCACACAAAAAATATATATATAAGTCAATATACAAATCTCTTATAAATCCTTTTTATGAGAGATTTATCAGTCATTACCTCATTAATGTCATCAGGAGGAAGAGCCAGGCGATTCACACGCTCCAGGGACACCTCCCGAAGAGACGAAGTACCCTCAGGAGTGTAATAGGAAATGCTGTATGGAAGCTGCAAATTGGCCAAACCCGGATGGACTGGCCTGGTAGCCTCTGAAATAGCCTAGGGAATCCTGAAGGCACCAACCGCATGGCTAGGGCCAGCTCGAGACGGACCCTCCACCGGAGTAGAAGAAGAAGGATGGGACGTAGGCCTCCTCCTTGGAGTCCTGGCCGAGGAGCCTGAAGCCCGAGAGGAACGGGTGCCGAGCGGCTGGAAAGGGGCCGACCTCGGGAGACTGTCAAGCCTAGAGCCGATGGGCCGCATCAGAAACACCTGGCAGAATTCGTCATAATCTCCACCCCGGATCAATTCCATATGTGGGATACCTTCAGTATGGGCATCTGTAAGAACCATCTGTTTGCCCGCTCGCATGTCCTCAGGAGGAGGAAGAGGAACAGAGCGGCAGCCCCTAACCTGGAAGTGCACTCGCTCACCCAGGTAATAACGTCTCAGAACGGGATGTGATAAGACAAACCGCCGCCGAGACAGAGCCTCTGATCGCCTGAAATGGGGATCAGCCTCAATCCAACGTTGGAGTCAGGTATTCATCGCCCCTACCTCAGCCTATGTAAGGGAAGCAAATGTGTTAATAAATCCTTTATTTTTCACACGACCAAGGGAAATTAAGAGGGCACTCGCCTGCTCTATGGTACAAGTATCGAAGAAGCTCCGCAAATCCCCTAAAGACTTCTGGCGTAGAATAGACTGGTGATTAGCTCGGTACCATCTCCAAGCCAAAGGTACCAACCCTAGCCCAAGATCAGTACGGGACAGCTCAGGGCGGATGTAGGGAAAATACTCAAAAGCCCAAGTCTGCAAAACGAAGGAAAGGATCAATAATAAAAAGGGGGGGGGGGAAAGAAAAGGAAAAGACAACACAGAATGAGGATATGCTCTTTACATTACCTCCCAAAAATAGTAGGTCCCGCTGAGCTTACAGTGGCCTCGACTCAGATCGCACATATCATCATACATGCGGCTCAGAATAGCACCGGCCCAGTCGTACTCAGTAAGATGGGCCAAGTCCTCCAAACTCTTCAGAATAAAGGGATTAAACTTCTCTTTTCTGTTAGACCAGAAAGACGACGCAAACAACAGCAACAGAGTGAATCTAGCTACCTGAGTAGCCGTTAGCTCTCCCTGTCTATGTCTGGCATAAATGTCAGGGGCCTGGAGGGATAACCAGTGTCTCGAAACACTCAGATCGGGAGTAGAATAGCTAGGTCTAACAATCCGGGGAAGGTCAATCCCTATCAGCTCCGTCATTCGGTCGGGGGTGACCGCAGTCCTCCAATCGTCATATAGCTCGATCGGCCGAGTACCAAAAGGAATCCCAGAAATCAATGAAAAGTCGGTCGGGGTCATCGTCATCTCACCCCAAGAGAAGTGGAAAGTGTTGGTGGTGTCCCACCATCTCTCAGCCAACGCACCCAGTAGGCTCTTATAATTCTGCCTACCCAGCTCAAGGTTTCTTAAGAAGTCCAGGTGAGAAGGGCCAATGATGGCTCCGACCGGGTTATTATGATCAAGTATGTCAAACGGGATCTCAGCAATGGAGGACTCGCCTACGTCCAGCCTAATGTATGCACCCTAAAAGGTAAAACAGTTTAAGGTTATCCTTTGGTTCCTAACTAAAAGATATCTTAATCCCCTCCTAGTATGCATACTAATAAAAATAGTAAGCACAAAAAGAAGTCAATTACAATTTGGCCTAAGGCCCAAAGAAATCATAATTTGGCCTAAGGCCCAAAAAATCACAGTTCGGCCTAAGGCCCAGAAATCACAGTTTGGCCTAAGGCCCAAAAAATTACATTTCGGCCTAAGGCCCAAAATCACAATTTGGCCTAAAATAATGGACAATATGCCAACAAAGCAAGCGTACCTGGGCAAAGACGCCGGTCATAGAAGCGTGAGTATCAGCATCCGCCATGAGATCGACATCACTGAAAGAGATCTCCAGAGACTCCAGCAGATCCTCGTCGCTGCCATAATCGGAGAAAGCCATGATGAGAGATTTGGGAGAATTTGAGAGAGAGCCTTAGAGTAAGAGGATGGAAATGAATGAAAAAATGAAAGTTTAAGCTATTTATAGAAGAAAAAAGGAGCCAAAAGGCGGGTCTTCTGGACGCGTCTGTTTTTCGCCTTCAAAATTTGTGTTTCAGACAACCACCGACTCCCATAAATCATTTTTATGGTCGCCGGTGGGGGGCAGCTGTGAATACTCAAATTTTGAGGCTCAAAGAGCCATTTTTTCCGGACTGCAAACAGTCCGGTCGGACAGGAGGTCATCCAAAAGTTCACCGAAAGTGTGCCAATATGGTACTTGAAATGTCCGAAAAATTACGAGGATCACGGAACCGGTCTCGGAATATTTTTTGGAGGTCCGAAACTCCCAGAAAAGCCTCCGGAACGAAAAGAAAAAAAAAGAGAGGGGAAAAGGCACACATGCCCGCCCGCGGGGGTGGGCATGCCTGCCCAGGCCAGGCGGGCAGGCCCGCCCAGGCCAGGCGGGCATGCGCGCCCGCCCAGGCCAGGCGGGCACGCCCGCCCTCGAAGGCGGGCAGGGGCGCCTGGGGTCATGTTTTTTCCTATAAAAAATGGCTCTGGGGCTCCGTTTTGAGACACTCAGTCTGTGTTGACGGACGCTCCTTCTCCCTACGCTCTTTGCGATTCTTTACTGCTTTCTTGCATTTTTTAATTTTAGTTTTATTTTATTGTTGTGATACTTGGTCACTTAAAATTAAATTAAAATTAATTCCCTTAACGAGGAGCTTAACCTGGAGTTAAGAAGCGGTCGACGATTAAATCAGGGACATGAACTGAACTCTGCCTATTTAATTTTAGCACTTCATGCATGCTTCTTTTCTACTCCTAATAATTCTACAACTGCATAAATGCATCCATGTCATCATTAGGCAAACAAATTGCCTCAATCAAATAAATTTAGGCTAAATGCCCGATTAATTAATAATCGTGGTATTAAAGCCTAAATCCGACAATATTGGCTTAAAACACCTAGTTAATTAATAGCTATGGTGTAAGCGCCTTTATTTCAAACAAATCCGGCTTAAGTCCAATTAATTAATAATTGTGGCTAAAAGCCTTAATCGATCACGTTTTGGCAACAAATTGCCTACAATTAAATCGATCTTTTGGCAAAATGCCTTAAAATTAATCAACTTATTTTGGCAAAAAGCCTTAAATCAATTATTTTGGCGACAATCGCCCAATCAACATCATTTTGGCAATCAAATTGCCTAAATCACTCTTTTTGGCTAAAAGCTTTAAAATCAATCATTCTGGCGACAATCGCCTAAAATTAATCATTTTTGGCAACGATTGCCTAAATCAATCTTTTTGGCTAAAAGCCATTAAAATCAACATTTTTGGCATCAAATGCCTAAAAATCAATCAATTCTTTGGCAAAATGCCTAAACAAAATGCACGAAGCATACACACACACATGCATAAAGCATATCTATTCAAAGCCCTTCAAAGAAGGCCTATCGAACTACGTTGACTTTGATCTTCCATTCAAACGGAAGTACGTAGGCACGTTCGGGATTTAACCCCGGGCGGCAAGTCGAAATCACATAAACATTTTTTCATTGGTCCAATTACCTTGCAAAGCATTCATTCATTGGTTAGTTTATCAGCATGACATAGTCTCGAGATCCATCTCGGGTTTGCAAACCATGCCTTAAACATTGGGATAATTAGCCTAGACTTAGGTTAATTAAAATTGGAGTCACTTAGGGTTTTTTCCTAGTTTACCCTAAAATAATTAAACGAGGTGGCGACTCATACATTCACGTGCATTTCTTCCTTTAGTCATATGCATTCCTATGCATTGATATTGGGGGAGGGGTTCACACTAAGTACAAAGGATTGTATGATTGTAAGATTCGATTTTTAATTAGAATATTGCAACAAAGAGGGAGAATTTCTCAATTGATACTAGCAAGTTTACCAAATAAGAAAAGAAGAAAAATCAAAAGAGACACATGAGAAGTAATCAAAAGAATTCAAGATGAATGGAAAAAGCAAGGAAGAAAAGTACCAAAATATCATGGAAAGACCTTGCCCAAAATGTCTCTAGCTAGTAAGGAAGTTCAAAACAAACACTCCTTGGAACTAGAAAAATTTTGATTAAAATAGAATCCTGGATATCATACATTCTCTTGTACTCTTTGTCTAACTTTTATCCCTTTCTTTGATTAAGCAAAAATTTACACCAAGAAAGCCCCATTACAACCCAAACTAAAGACCTTTTGATCTTTTCATTGTATGCATTTAAATTGTGGAGAAGGGACGACTAATTCTGCATATGGGAATGCCACATTTGCACTATCAATCGTCTTATTCTTAAAAGGTTGAAAATTCTTTAGATGATTCATGTCCTATTTATCGTTAATTGAATAAGTATTGGTGTTGACAATCTCTTTAAACTTATATTTTATTCAATAAACGTGCTTTATTCAAAAATCAAAATCAAGCTTAAGTATGAGTAGCATGGAGAACAATTGATTTTATTCACTTGTTTACTAATCATTATATCTTGAAAGTTTATTGAGATCATCACCAACCATGGTAAGCTAGTGTCGTCAAATTATTTTTCTCTTAAAATTTAGTTTTGTTGCTTGAGGACAAGCAATGGTTTAAGTTTGGGGAATTTTGATAGGTGTTAATTTTATAGTGTTTTTAATATAGTTTTTATTAGAATTTTAGTAAGTTCTATTAGTTTAATTTGATTTTAAATTCAATTCTAGTATAATTTTGTTCAAAGCTTCCTTGATTCTTAATCCGCTTGATCTAAGAGAAAATTGTAAGAATTTGGCACAGAAAAGAACATTTCAAGGCAAGACACTCAGCCTCTAGCACCCCCAGGCTGTGCTAGAAGGCACAACCGTGCTAAAAGCTAAGGAAATCAAAGGAGAGACAGAAGAAAGCACGGCTAGGGTGGTGCCAAAAAGCACGGCCATGCCATAATGGGATCTAGGGCGTGTCAATGCCTAGCACGCCCATGACAATTTCAGGCGGGAGTGACAGAAGCAAGCACGCCCTGCCTGTGCTATGTGGCATGCCCGTGCCTTAAGGATTCATCAGGGTGTGCTTGCCTAGCACACCCCGTGCTTCACTAGCCAGACTTCCAGACTAAAGCACACCCAGCCCGTGCACTATGGCACGCCCGTGCTACGCTGACAGAACTAGCGAGAACTAAATATGCAAATCCATCTTTTCCTCACATGGGCCCGCCTCGTAGAGTTTCCTAAACATACTAGACAAGACCTAGACCTATTTTGGGAGAGAAAGGAGTCCTAATTAAGAAGAAATCAAAAGCCTAAGCAGTCATGATCTCCTATAGAAGATTTTGCACTAAATAAGGATTCTATTTCCTAAAAGGAGTCAAACTTACCTTCAGGAGCTCTATATAAAGAGGGAAACTTCTCAGTGCTATGGATCTCGTTTTTGTGTTATTCTCTACATAATTCTCTCTCTCTCAAAGACTTCAAGCCTCCAAGATCTGTGCCAAGAATCAAGGAAGCCATCCAAATAGCTGTGATTCAGTTTTTATTTCTAAACTCTTCATCTTGTTTGTTTTCTCACTGTTATCTTTAAATATGATGAATGATTCAAGTATGACTGAGTTTTATTTAATTACTATGTCTAGCTAAACTTTTATACTAGGGATTTGATGTAACTTAATTCGATTCCAGTTTATAATATTAGATTTATTTTTCATTGTTATTGTTATAACTTATTATTGTGCTTAAAGCTTCCAGGCAGAAAATTTCCCCTAGATTGAGTTATTTCAATAATCACTATCGGGAGAAGGGTTATTGATATGAAAAAGATAATAATTTACTTGAGAATAATAACTTGACGTGGAAGCTATATGGTTTGACTCAAGGGGGGTTTTCATAAGTTAATGATTATTAGGTTATGAACTCACAAAACAACCACAAAACCCAAGGATCTGATTTAAGTTTAATTTCACTATTGGAAGATAGGTAATTATACTAGATTAGAATAGCTAACAATACATCGGGAGAGCTTGTTAGTGACTCTAGGGTCGTTTCTCCTTCTTGAACAATTAAAATTGATTAATGAACTAATAGAATAAGCTGGATAAAATTAAGTGAAATCAAATTCCCTAGTAGTTGAATTCCCTGATTTCTTTTCACCTAAATTTTGAACTTGATCTCTTTCTGTTTTTTTTTTACTTTCAAATTTATTTTTCCTTATAGCAATTCTCTCTTATTATCGTTTAAATAATAATAGGTTAACATAATTTTGGTAATTGATATACAATCCCTGTGGATACGATACTCTCTTACTCTATATTACTTGTTGCGATTTCGTACACTTGCGAAAATCACTATCAAGGGCATTTGTGCCAAAGGGGTTTTGTTGGGCGATTTGTCGCCAAAAAGTGGTTATTTGAATTATAGGCAATTTGTTGCCAAAAGCGATTGATTAAACCGTAGGCAATTTGTTGCCAAAACGTGATTGATTAAACTGTAGGCAATTTTGTTGCCAAAAACGTGATTGATTAAGGCTTTTAGCCACAATTATTGATTAATTGGACTTTTAGCCGAACTGTTCGAAATAAAGGCAATTACACCGTAGTTATTAATTAACTAGGCACTTTAGCCAATATGTTCGGAGTTAAGCATTAATACCATGATTATTGATTAACCGGACATTTTGGCCTAAACTTATTTACTTAAGGCAATTTGCTGCCAAAATGACGATGGTGTGAATGCAGTTATTTAATTATTTAATTAGAATTTAGAGTAGAAGAGAATATGCACAAAACGCTAAAATTAAATGGGCAGAGTTTCATTATTACCTGAGTTAATCGGCAACCGCTTCTTAGCTTCAGTTTGAAAATTCCAAATTAAGCTCCTCCTTTGGGGAATATTAATTAAAATTAATTCAATTAAGTGACCAAATATCACAACAGTAGAGTAATAAAAGCCTAAACTAAATGCAGAAAAGCAGTAGAAGAACCGCAAGGAGCGTAGGAGAGAAGAGAGCGTCCGTCAGCACAGACCGAGTGAGTAAAACTGTCGATTCGGGGCTGTATTTACAGGGAAAAACCAGGCTGGAAGGCGGACGCTGCCACCATGGACGGCGGCAGTAGCCGCCATCCACAGCGGTTGCTGCCGCCGTGGACGGCAGCTGCTGCCACCCTATCCTGTCTACTCGCTAGTTTTTCGTTCCAAAGGCTTTTTCGGGAGTTCCGTACCTCCAAAAAAAATATTCCGGGATCAGTTCCGTGATCCTTGTAATTTTTCGGACGTTTCAAGTACCATATTGGCATACTTTCGGGGAACTTTCCGAACGGCCTCCGGTCCGCCTGGACTGTTTGCAGTCGGGGAAACAGGCTTTTTGAGCCTCAAAATTTGAGTATTCACAGGTATAAGATCCGTGACGCAACTGTTCTTCGATTTCCAAAAATAATAATAAAAATAATAAATTTTGTACAAAATAAAATTTAATTTGTCTAATAAATTCGAAAATGACCAATTATGAACAGATTGCAATTTAATTAACTTTAGAACATTAAAATGTAATTATGCATGATTTTGGATTTTCGGTTTTTGGGTTCAAATTTTTGTTCAGGTAGAATGTATTTTTAGGTTCGGTTTGTAGCCCGCCTTGAACCATAAGGCAAGAGCGGGTCTTTTATTTATTTGATTTAACTGCTTTGGCTTGGATGATTTGGATGATTTAAATGATTATGGATGCGATGATTGGATTTGATTGGGACGATTAATTAATTTTCCATATAGGAACTCGGTTAGATTCATTCGGGTTGGGTTTAAGTAAATAAATAATTTGGCTTTTCTAATTAAAATAAATTAGAAATCATAGGTTAAAAGACGTCGATTTTTCCCGGCGTCGGCTTCCAACGGGCCGACGTACCAATTCCCTTACCTAGAATCGCATTGGTGCGTCTGACCAGTCTTTTAAATTTGGCTTTGAATAGACTTGGGTTTAAAATGGAGTCATTTTTAAAAAATAAAATTGGAAACGGTCCCATTGCCGAAAAAATGGGTGGCGACTCAAAATGTTTTACAAGACTGATTTATCGGCATCGTATCCAATAAAATGATTTGTCACCACTGTTCAAAGTAAGATCACCTTTCCAATCAAAAACAAAAAGGGAACGTTTTTCGGGTCGCTCAGGGTCGGTACGAAAACAGATTGATAACTTCATTGGGGAAGCATCCGCTAATCCTCGGTTATTTTTCAAATAACTAGTCGGTTGCAATTAGAAATTAACTCTAAACCTATGTTTTCTAAAATGAAAATAAAATTGGTTAGAAAGCCGTGGAAAATTCTTTAATCGTCCTTGTTTGTTTATTTGCGTTCCTTTATTTTTCTAAATTCTTGAATTCATACTGCATTTCTCTTTTCTCACCACTTTCTACCCGAATTATCGCTCGGTATCATTGTTAACTTCGAAGGTGGATCCAACCTAAACCTTGCGTTTTAGGCACATCCACCCGAGAATTAGCAATTTTACCAACCGCAAGCCTAGTACCTTAAAAGGTGCGTCTGTGAATACTCAAATTTTGAGGCTCGAAAAGCCTATTTTCCCGGACTGCAAACAGTCCGGCCGGACCAGAGGCCATTTTAGAAATTTACCGGAAGTATGCCAATATGGTACTTGAAACGTCCGGAAAATTACGAGGATCGCAGAACTGGTCCCGGAATATTTTTTGGAGGTACGGAACTCCCGAAAAAGCCATTTGAACAAAAAATAGCAAGTCCACGGCCCCAGCGGCTGCTGCCGGCAGGGGCGGTGGCGACTGCCGACCAAGGCGGCAGCTGCCGCCGGCAAGGGCGGCGGCGGCCGCCCTCCAGCCCAATTTTTGCCTATAAAATCAACCCCGGTGCAACTTTTTTACTCACTCAGTCTGTGTTGACGGACGCTCTCTTCTCCCCTACGCTCCTTGCGGTTCTTTTACTGCTTTTCTGCATTTAGTGTAGGCTTTTATTTTGCTGTTGTGATACTTGGTCACTTAAATTAAATTAATTTTAATTAATATTCCCCAAACGAGGAGCTTAACCTGGAATTTCCAAGCTGAAGCTAAGAAGCGGTCGCCGATTAACTCAGGTAATAACGAAACCCTGTCTATTTAATTTCAGCATTTCATGCATATTTCTCTTCTACTCCTAATTCTACAACTACATTCACACCATCATCATCATTTTGGCAAATAAATTGCCTTAAGTAAATAAGTTTAGGCTAAGATGCCCGGTTAATCAATAATCGTGGTATTCATGCCAAACTCCGACAATATTGGCTAAAGCCTAGTTAATTAATAACTATGGTACAATCGCCTTTATTTCGAACAAGTTCGGCTAAAAGTCCAATTAATCAATAATTGTGGCTAAAAGCCTTAATGAACCACGTTTTTTGGCAACAAATTGCCTACAGTTTAATCAATCACCTTTTGGCAATAAATTGCCTAAATTAAACATCAAAGCTTTGGCAAAATGCCTTGAATTAATCAATCTTTTGGCTAAAACCCTTAAAACATCAATTTTGGCGACAATCGCCCAATCAACACTTTTGGCAAACAAATTGCCTAAATCAACTCATTTTGGCTAAAAGCCTTCAAATAATCACTTTTGGCAAACTAATTGCCTAAATCACATCAACTTTTGGCAACAATTGCCTAAATCAATCTTTTTGGCTAAAAGCCTTAAATCAATATTTTTGGCAACAAATGCCTAAAACAACAAATCAACACTTTTGGCAACAAATGCCTAAAACAACAAATCAATCAAACTTTGGCAAAATGCCTAAACAAAATGAACGAAGCATACACACACTCATGCATTAAGCATACCCATTCAAAGCCCTTTAAAAAAGGCCTATCGAACTACGTCGACTTTGATCTTCCATTCAAACGAAAGTACGTAGGCACGTTCGGGATTTAACCCCGAGCGGCAAGTCGAAATCACTTGAACATTTCATTGGTCCAATTACATCTTTTACCTTGCAAAGCATTCATTCATCGGTTAGTTCATCAGCATGACATAGTCTCGGGATCCACCTCGGGTTCGTAGATTGTGCCTTAACATTGGGATAATTAATCTAGTAATTAGGTTAATTAAAATTGGAGTCAACTTAGGGTTTTTTCCTAGTTTACCCTAAAATAATTAAACAAGGTGGCGACTCACACATTCACGTGCATTTCTGCCCTTAGTCATATTCATCATATGCCTATTTTCCAGGGGAGGGGTTCACAGTTTGGCGACTTCACTGGGGAGTTATGTAATCATTTTGCATAAAGTGGACTACAATTGTTGCATCAACTAACCTGCCCTTCTTTAGGGTATTATTTTACTATGCTTTGTTTTGCAGGGTACCCTAGCAAAAATTAAGTGTTCTTTCTTTAAGAATGCTTAATAAGGAGAATTTGGACCTAATTGAATTTTACTTTAAATCCTTTAAATTTGTTTATTTATTTGCACGAATTGAGAATCTTTTTCTCCATTGCATAAAAAATGAATTTCAAATGAATTTCTTCTCTCTCTGTTCAAACTTCTGAGTCTGGATAGTAAGTAGCGCTGATCGGCAGGTCTCTTTGATTATGTCGACGGATAGCCAAAGCGTCCTCCCTGTTACCGCAAACCATCCCTAATCCTTTTGGGGGTGGCCCATGAGTATGCGTACTGTTGGACCCATGCGAAACTCTTTATTTCACATGTGGTTAGGTATATCCTTACTCAAGGTTCAAGGGTCCCTTTATAAGCTAATTCTCTATTTGTGTCATAGCCTATAGAACCTATCCTTTAGGACTGTATGCACCCAATGATGTGAATCATGTCATTAAGACGGATTATGACGTGTTGTTGTGCGCATGCACGACATATCATAAACATGGAATAAACATTAAAAAGAACACAAAGAATTATTTTTAGTCATGCACAATTGGAGAAAAGAGTCGGTCTACTTCAGCTACCCTGTTACACAATACTACCCGCTATACCCTAATCCAATTACCCTTATACTTACAGGTACCCACTGTTCGAGTGCCTATCCAAGTTCCAGTCACACCTACAGTGCTATCACCAACCTCACCAGCTTCACCAATCTCACCAGTTTCACCAACTTCACCAACTCCAACTGCACCAATGGCATCACTCACTGACATCCAAAACCTCATTGAACAACTGGAAGCCAGAATGGAGGCTAGAATGAATGAGGCATTGGCTGCCCAGAGGCTGCCCTAATAGCTGAACTAGGTGGTGGTAATGGAAATGGGGCTTCCACTGGGGGAAGTGGACCTGCTACCTCCAATCAGGGTCCTGCTGCTGAACCGACAAACCCTGCCCTTAACCTGGATGACATGCCCTCCAGAACTGCTTCTGAGCTGGAAGCTCAGAAAATGAGAGAGAAACTAGAACTCCTGGAAAGGTCTATTACTGCCCTTAAGACACACAAGGAAGTAGTGGACATGGACTCCTTGTCCTTGTTCCCCGAAGCAAGACTGCCAACAAAGTTCAAAATGCCCAACATGGACAAGTTTGATGGAACCACTTGTCCCAAAATGCACCTAAAAATGTATGTGCGTGCCCTCAACCCGTTCGGACTGAACAGCGAGCTCCTTGCTCAGTTGTTTCAACAATCACTCACCGGTGCTGCTTTGAGGTGGTTTGTCAGCCTGGATCGGTCTAAAATGAAGACCTGGGAAGACATCTGCAATGCATTTAATACGCAATATCATTATAACATGGAAGTGGATGTTACTCGGAGAGAACTGGAAATCACCAAATAGAAGAACAACGAACCCTTTTCCTCGTTCCTTACGAGGTGGAGGGCCAATGCCGCCCAAATGATCAACCGGCCTTCTGAGCAAGAACAGGTGGACATAATTATAAAAAACCTGCTGCCTGTCTACCAGCAACAATTACAAACTCAGTACCTACCAACGTTCCAGTCGCTAATTGCCACTGCTACGAAGGTAGAGGATTTAATTCAAATGGGGCAACTGAAAGAAGACTCGGGAACCTCAAAATACAAGAAGCCTAGCCAAGCTAGCAAAGTCCACGAAGTGGCAAGCATCACCCCCACGAACCCTTTACGTGTGGGGAATATGAGAAATGGCAGCCAGTCGAGGAGGACTTACACTGATCTCGGAATGCTAATCCTTTGTGTATTCTGAGAGGCTGTCAAGGCAAATTACATTAAGCCTTTGGAAGCAAGGCCGCCACCCAACCCATTACCAAGGAACTACAGAGCTGATGAATACTGTGAGTATCATCAGGGTAACGGGCACAAGACTGAAGCGTGCTGAATGCTTAAGAATCGCATCCAAGACCTGGTAGACAACGGTTCAATTATTCCCAGAAGTAAACCAAACATTAGCACTAATGCCTTACCAAATCACGGGGTAAATGCTATTGTTGCTGATCAGGAATTGATCGATCCTTTCGAACTATTCCTAGAAATGAATGACATCTGTGTCCTGGAAATATTTGCTGATGCCTGGGACAACAAGCCAGAGGCAATAACTGAACTGGAAGTGGAAGACTTCATGCAGCCCAGTCTCTTTGACGAGGTTGCGGTCATCACAGGAAATGATTGGAACCAAGACCTGCTGAGCCTGATCAAGCCGAACAAAGGGCCTCTCACCAACTGGTACGCCGAGGAGGAGCACGCTGCTGATAAACCCCCTCCCAAGTCAAACCTAGAGTCAAAATCTGTAATCAAGTCCTGTACTGAGTCTGAGTCTGACCCCGAGTCTGAAACCGAGTCAGAGTCCAGTTCCAGTCCTGAGTCGTCTGTGTCAGATTTAGAAAATCCAGACTTCAAATTTGATGTAATTTTTGAGGACGATTCCGTCCAAATCAATAAGAGCTTGCAAATTATTGGCTACCCTGAGTGTCTATCTTTCCAAGCATTTCCAAGCAAAAATAATGAAAAGCAAATAAATGAAATAAAAAATGAAAAAGAAAAAATAATAATTGGCAAAGAAGAAAATGAACATACATACATTGCATCTGACTGTGTGAACAGGGAACAGGTCACTGAATGCTTGAAGAAGTTTGCCGATTGCTTCATGTGGAAGGCAAGTGATATCACGGGAATTGACCCGGCAATAGCAGTGCATAAGATTCCAGTGTACCCCGAGGCTAAGCCAGTAAAACAGAAGCTAAGAAGGCTGAAAACCGAATGGTCCTTGAAAATCAAGGAGGAAGTAGCCAAGCAACTGGAGAATAAGTTCATAGAACCCATTGCCTACCCGACGTGGTTAGCGAATATTGTGCCGGTGCCAAAGAAAGATGGCAAGGTCAGAATGTGTGTGGATTACCGGGATTTGAATAAAGCATGTCTGAAGGACGACTTCCCCCTGCTGCATATTGACTTATTAGTGGACAGAATGGTTGGACACGAGATGGTCTCCTTGACCGATCTTGCTGTCGGATATAATCAAATAATGATGCATTTGCCAGACAAAGAGAAAACGGCATTCATCACGGAGTGGGGAACCTACTGCTATAGGGTTATGCCTTTTGGGCTCAAAAATGCCGGGGCAACCTATCAAAGAATGGCAACGACCATCTTCCATGACATGATTCACAAAGAAGTAGAAGTGTATGTGGACGATATGGTTGTTAAATCAAAAACAGCTGAAGAACATACAACAGCACTTGAGAAGTTCTTCCTTAGACTTCGAAAATACAATTTAAAGCTCAACCTGGCAAAATGTCTGTTTGGAGCTACATCCGGAGTATTTCTGGGGCATATGGTCAGTCGGAAGGGCATAGTGATTGACCCTTCAAAAGCTAAAGCCATTCTGGAAATGCCAGCTCCAAAGACGGAAAAAGAAGTTCGGGGTTTCCTGGGAAGGCTACAGTACATCAGCCGGTTCATCAATCAATTGGCCGATAATTATGGTTCGATTTTCAAATTACTCAGGAAAGGAGTAGCCATCAAATGGAATGAGGATTGTCAGAAAGCTTTCGACCAAGTCAAGCAATATCTGTTATCCCCGCCGGTTTTACAGCCACCAAGGCTAGGAAAGCCTTTGCTATTGTACCTATCAGTGACAGAAGAAGCGATAGGTGCAATGCTAGCTCAACAAGCAGAAGATACAAGGGTAGAAAATGCCGTGTATTACCTCAGCAAAAGGATGCTAGACTACGAGTTAAAATACAATAAGATAGAGAAGTTGTGTCTGGCTCTAGTTTGGGCTTGTACAAAGCTGCAGCACTACCTCTCGTCCTACACCACATACGTTATTTCTGAATCGAACCCCTTGAAATTCCTTATGGAGAGGCCGGTTCTTGACAGTAAGATGGCTAAGTGGGTGTCGGTGCTCGCAGCCTATGATTTAAAATTTGTACAACGGAAGGCAGTGAAAGGCGGAGCCTTGGCTGATCAATTAGCAGAATTACCGGTCGAAGACCAAATGCCGGAGGTAGAATTTCCTGATGAAGACTTGTTGAGCTTGGAAAGTGAAGTCTGGGAAATGTACTTTGATGGAGCTTCAAACTACCATGGAAATGGGGTTGGAGTCGTATTCAAAACTCCTTATGGAGAATACGTCCCAATCGCAGTCAAATTAGATTTCGACTGCACCAACAATGAAGCCGAGTATGAAGCTTGCATAAAGGGGTTAGAGGCAGCCCTGGAAAAGGAAATAAAGGCCCTCAAGGTTTTCGGGGATTCCAATTTAATAGTCTCCCAGGCTTTGAGAAAATGGAAAATTAAGGAAGAGCGTTTGGTTCCTTACCTACAACGCTTGGACGAATTGGCTCAGCAATTTGAGGATTTATCCTTCCACTACTTGCCGAGAGCCTAAAATCAGTTTGCTGATGCTCTGGCTACTTGGCCTCCATGGTTAATGTAGGGGGAGACCAAGTCATTCGACCTCTGACAGTTCGGCTACAGAAACAGCCAGCACATATCATGAATTTGGTGGATGACAAGCCCTGGTATTGGGATATACAGAATTATCTTCAGAATGAAGCCTACCTGGAGGGATCCGCCAAGACTGATCAACGGACATTGAGACAGTTAGCATCCGGATATTTCCTTACTAGGGGAGTTCTGTATAAAAGAAGTTGGAACGGCCTGCACCTAAGGTGCGTTGATGAGGGAGAAGCTCAAACCATCATGGATTCCTTACATAATGGGGAGTCTGGTCCACACATGCACGGGATAGCCTTGGCTCGGAAAATTGTGAACCTGGGTTATTACTGGTCAACCATGAATGCAGATTGCATGAGGCACGCACAGAAGTGCCATGAGTGTCAAATTTTTGCTAAGCTACAAAAACAGCCTCCGGTCAATTTGAATCCTATTGC
Organism: Jatropha curcas; assembly: GCF_041381405.1. Taxonomy (NCBI): domain Eukaryota; kingdom Viridiplantae; phylum Streptophyta; class Magnoliopsida; order Malpighiales; family Euphorbiaceae; genus Jatropha; species Jatropha curcas. Next base: position 16,430,094 of record NC_143161.1, read on the forward strand.
TTCACCATGGCCTTTCGCAACTTGGGGCATAGATGTGATCGGAAAAATCCACCCAACGGCTTCCAATGGTCACCAATTTATCTTGGTCGCTGTTGATTATTTCACTAAGTGGATTGAGGCAGCCTCCTATTCGGTCTTGAATGCCAAGAAGGCAGCACAGTTCGTTCGTACTAACATCCTTTATCGGTATGAAATGCCATTCGAGATCATTACTGATAACGGGTCCCACTTTCAAAGTGAATTTTCTGACCTGCTGAAGCAAAAGAAGATTCATCATCACAAGTCTTCACCCTATCGTCCACAAACAAATGGGGCAGTAGAGGCTGCAAATAAGGCTATAAAAGTCATTTTACAAAAGACAGTTCAAAAGCATAAAGCTTGGCACGAACAATTACCAAATGCCCTATGGGGATATAGGACTTCAATCAGAATGCCCACCGCAGCAACTCCGTATTCCTTAGTGTATGGTATGGAAGCAGTGTTGCCTATTGAGCTGGAAGTTCAGCCGGCGAGGATTATCCGCGAAAGCCAGATCAGCGAAGTAGATTGGGCTAAGAATTATCATTTGCAACTCTTGGGTATGGACGAAAAACGATTGCAAGCGATCCACCAAACTCAAGTTTACCAGAGAAGAATGGCACGGCATTTTAATAAGAAGGTCAAAGACCGAAAACTGGAAGAAGGTTGTTTGGTCCTGAAGGAAATTAGACAGCCAATCATAGACCCACGTGGGAAGTTTCGTCCTCATTGGGATGGACCCTATGTGTTGAAGAAAATATTGTCTGGCGGAGCCGTCATTTTGACTGATTTGGATGGTTTGGAATTCACTAATCCATGTAATTTAGATCATTTAAAAAGATATTTTGTATAATAAGCATTGCATAATGTAAAAAGAGCTACATTAGACCTGATTCTCCTCGGAAAAAAGAAATTATGTATCGGAGATATGTAGGCAGCCCTCATTGGGCGCGGTTTAAGCATTAATAAAAAAAAAAGTCATTTCATATTTCATTCTTCTTTGCCAAAAAAAAAAAAAAGAGAAAAAGAGGAAAGAAAAAAAAAAGTGAAAAAAAAGAAGAGAAAAAAAAAAGAGAAAAACCCGCTAAGTTGAAAACCCGAAAGGGCAGCTTAGGCAAAAGTCGGGGCCCGCTAATTTGAAAACCCGAAAAGGGCGACTTAGGCAGAAATGGGTAGCTCGCTAAGTTGAAAACCCGAAAGGGCGGCTTAGGCAAAAATTAGAGCTTGAATAAATAAAGTTGGAAAATGTTTGGAAAGCTTAAAAGTCAAATGACATTCCCAATTGAAGTAATAAAGTCAAACAGTCCGAAGTCAAGCAGAAAGCAAAAGAGTCCAAGAAAAATAAATAAATAATGAAGTCTAAGTCCAAGTCCAAAAAAAAATAAAAAATAAAAAATACATCCAAAATCCAAAGTCAAAGTCCTGAACAAAAAGTAAAAAAAAGCCAAAATAAGGGAAAAACAACAAAAGTCCAAAAGCCTATAAGAGTCTAGGTGTCCCGTCGCCTCCGTGGGGCAACATCCTCCGAGTCATCCCTAGCTGCTGAACTCTCTCCAACCTCGCCTGTCCGGGGAGCCAACACAATCTCCTCATCAGTCCCAACCTCATTATCAGCGTCAGCCTGAGCCCAACCTTCAAGTGCACTTAGCAGTGCGTTCCTCCTTGGCCTTTCAACCGGCCAGACAACAGCAATGAACCAGGTCCAATACTCAGGAGAATTCTGAACACCGGCAGGATTAGGTGAAGGCCTAACCATGTGATGGTCTCTAACCCAAGCCCTAAGGACGGCTCGGGTAACACCCGGAGTGATGGCTGAATCAGCTGAAATGCCATCCACAATCGGAACGGTCTAGTCTATCCCCATCTGCCTCAAAACGCGCGAAGCGCAATACCACGTGCAATGTGTAAGGCCTAGCAGGTAAACTCAGGTGTGGCAGAAGCTAACCTAGATGAAGCGGGTGATGTCATACTAGGAAATGAACCACAGTACCTCATTTGGACCCAACTCAATCAGCCATGAGGTCCATGAATCAGTAGACGGATGAGTGATCAGGATCCTCCGCATACGATACTGAGAGGGGTTGTAAGGCAAGAAAGTAGGAGCAGCAACCACTTGGAGGTGGTCCTTTAACCAAACCTGAGTATAGATCCTTTCTATTACGAAGGAATGAACCAAAGGAAAGAAGAGACAATAAGCAATAGGAGATAGACCGTACCTCCCCAAATTGATCTTTTCTACCTTGGAGAGACTCTTAGTCCAATTGTGCATGCATGCTAATAAAACAGTAAGTGCAAGAAAAAATTTGCATTTGGCCCCAAAGGCCCAAAAATTTCCAATTTGGCCCCGAAGGCCCAAAAATTCCCAATTTGGCCACTAAGGCCCAAAAATTCACATTTTGGCCCCTAAGGCCCAGAAGTTCACATTTTGGCCCCTAAGGCCCAAAAATTCCCAATTTGGCCTCGAAAGCACAAAAATTCCCAATTTGGCCACTAAGGCCCAAAAATTCACATTTTGGCCCCTAAGGCCCAAAAGTTTACATTTTGGCCCCTAAGGCCCAAAAATTCCCAATTTGGCCCCAAAGACCCAAAAATTTCCAATTTGGCCACCAAGGCCCAAAAATTCACATTTCGGCCCCTAAGGCCCAGAAGTTCACATCTTGGTCCCTAAGGCCCAAAAATTCCCAATTTGGCCCCAAAAGCTCAAAAATTCACATTTTTGGCCCCTAAGCCCAAAAAATCGAAAAAAAAAATGAAAAAAAAATCAAGGAAAATAGCCGAAAGGCGAGTCTTCTGGATGCGTCCGATTTTCGCCTTCAAAATTTGGTTTTCAGACAACCACCGACGCCCATAAATCATTTTTATGATTGCCGGTGGGGGGCAACTGTGAATACTCAAATTTTGAGGCTCGAAAAGCCTGTTTTCTCGGACTGCAAACAGTCCGGTCGGACCGAAGGCCATTTTGGAAATTTACCGGAAGTATGCCAATATGGTACTTGAAACGTCCGAAAAATTACGAGGATCGCAGAACTGGTCCCGGAATATTTTTTGGAGGTACGGAACTCCCGAAAAAGCTATTTGAACAAAAAAATAGCAAGTCCGCAGGCCACGGAGGCGGCGGCGGCAGCCGTCAGCCACGGCGGCTGACAGCATTTTTTGCAAGTGTACAAAATCGCAACAAGTAATATAGAGTAAGAGAGTATCGTATCCACAGGGATTGTATATCAATTACCAAAATTATGTTAACCTATTATTATTTAGACGATAATAAGAGAGAATTGCTATAAGGGAAACAAAATTTAAAGTGAAAACAGAAAGAGATCAAGTACAAAATTTAGGTGAAAAGAAATCAGGGAATTAAACTACTAGGGAATTTGAATTCACTTAATTCTATCCAGCTTATTTTATTAGTTCATTAATCAACTTTAATTGTTCAAGTAGGAGAAACAACCCTAGAATTACTAACAAGCTCTCCCGATGTATTGTTAGCTATTCTAATCTAGTATAATTTCCTATCTTCCAATAGTGAAATCAAACTTAAATCAGATCCTTGAGTTTTGTGGTTGTTTTGTGAGTTCATAACCTAATAATTATTAATTTATGAAAACCCCCCTTGAGTCAAACCATATAGCTTCCGCATCAAGTTATTATTCTCAAGTAAATTATTATCTTTTTTTCATATCAATAACCCTTCTCCTGATAGAGATTATTGAAATAATTCAATCCAGGGGAAATTTTCTGCCTGGAAGCTTTAAGCATAATAATAAGTTATAACAAGAACAATGAAAAATAAATCTAATATTATAAACTGGAATCGAATTAAGTTACATCAAATCCCTAGTATAAAAGTTTAGCTGGACATAGTAATTAAATAAAACTCGGTCATACTTGAATCATTCATCATACTTAAAGACAATAATGAAAAGAAAAACAAGATGAAGAGTTTTAGAAATAAAAACTGAATCACAGCTATATGGATGGCTCCCTTAATTCTTGGCACAGATCTTGGATGCTTGAAGTCTTTTAGAGAGAGAGAATTATGTAGAGAATAACACAAAAAACGAGATCCCTAGCATTGAGAAGTTCCCCTCTTTATATAGAGCTCCTGAAGGTAAGTCTGACTCCTTTTAGGAAATAGAATCCTTATTTAGTGCAAAATCTTTTATAGGAGATCATGACTGTTTAGGCTTTTGATTTCTTCTTGATTAGGACTCCTTTCTCTCCCAAAATAGGTCTAGGTCTTGTTTAGTGTGTTTAGGAAATTCCTCGAGGTCGGCCCGTGTGAGAAAAAGATTGATTCGTGTATCTAGTTCACGCTAGTTCTGTCTGCGCAGCACGGGCGTGCCATTGTGCACGGGCTGGGTGTGCTTAAGTCTGGAAGTCTGGCTAGTGAACCACGAGGTGTGCTAGGCAAGCACACCCTTGACATCCTTAAGGCACGGGCCTGCCACTTAGCACAGGCGGGGCGTGCTTGCTTCTGCCACTCCTGCTAGGAATTGTCATGGGCTCGCTAGGCTTGACATGCCCTAATCCTATTTTGGCACGGCCGTGCCTTTTGGCACCACCCTGGCCGTGCTCTCTTCTGTCTCTCCTTTGATTTCCTTAGCTTCTAGCACGGATGTGCCTTCTAGCACGGCCTGGGTGTGCTAGAGGCTGAGTGTCTTGCCTTGTAAAGTTCTTTTCTGTGCCAAGCTCCTACAATTTTCTCTTAGATCAAGCGGGTTAAGAATCAAGGAAGCTTTAAACAAAATTATACTAGAATTGAATTAAAATCAAATTAAAGAAATAAAACTTACTAAAATTCTAATAAAAACTATATTAAAAACACTATAAAATTAACACCTATCAAAATTCCCCAAACTTAAACCATTGCTTGTCCTCAAGCAACAAAACTAAATTTTAAGAGAAAAATAATTTGACAACACTAGCTTACCATGGTTGAAGATGATCTCAATAAACTTTCAAGATATCATGATTAGTAAACAAGTGAATAAAATCAATTGTTCTCCATGCTACTCACACTTAAGCTTGATTTCAATTTTTGAATAAAGCATGTTCATTGAATAAAATACAAGTTTAAAGAGATTGTCAACACTAATATTTATTCAATTTACGATAAATAGGACATGAATCATCTAAAGAATTTTCAACCTTTAAAAATAAGACAATTGATAGTGCAAAAGTGGCATTCCATATGCATAATTAGTCATCCCTTCTCCACGATTTAAATGCATACGATTAAAAGATCAAAAGGTCTTTATTTTGGGTTGTAATGGGGCTTTCTTGGTGTAAATTTTTGCTTAATCAAAGAAAGGGATAAAGGTAGACAAAGAGTACAAAAGAGTATGATATTCAGGGTTCTATTTTAATTAAAAATTTTACTGGTTTCTAGGGAGTATCTGTTTTGAACTTTCTTACTAGCTAGAAGCATCTTGGGCAAGGTCTTTCCATAATATTTTGGTACTTTTCTTCCTTGCTTTTTCCATTCTACTTGAATTCTTTTGATTGCTTTTCTTGTGCCTCTTTTTTTATTCTTTCTTCTTTTCTTTATTTGGTAAACTTGCTAGTATTAATTGAGAAATTCTCCCTCTTTGTTGCTATATTCTAATTAAAAGTCGAATCTTTCAATCATACAATCCTTTGTACTTAGGGTAGGAAATTTGAATTTGGCTTTAAGGGCTCGGTTTATTGAGGGTGAAGAAGAAATTTTTACGGTTTATAGGCTTCAAAGTTGGTTTCGAGGGTCATATTTTTAACTTAGGTGGTTTAGGCTAAATCATCTCTTTCAAAAAGTAAACATTTAAAATTTCTTGCCTTGAAGGGATTTCTAATTTTTGTTCTAGGAATGCCAAGGTTTAAATAACTTTAGAGTAAAACACACCTATACATCATAACTTTCATAAAAATCAGTGTTTAAAAATCTAGAAACAAATAGTTTAGATCAATGAACAGGTTTAAGTCAAAATTCCAAATTTAGAGCTTAAATATACTAGAATTGAGAATCAACTATATTTAACACTTATTACTTGACATGAGAGCCTTCAAGCTTGCTTGTAATCATTCCAACCATGTTAAGCAAAAACAAAAATTTTAAAAATTTTTAGCTAAAATTCCGTTCCCCCAATTCAATCAATCACATTGTCCCCAATGTGTATAAATTCCCCAAACTTATTGCAGTACTAAAGCAGTAAGAGGGTAGAAGAAACCTTACCAACATTGTATTGAACAATACAATAGAACGGGTGCGGAATGTGTCTTAACTAAAAGAGCAACTAAACATTAAGAAAAGAACTACTAAAAGTTATAAGAATTCAAATAACAATTAAACTAAAAAGAGAAATTAAAGCAACCAGGTTAATGTATTAGGACCAAAATAAACAAAGAAAACAAAAGATAAATGAGAAATCCATCAATTCTCCGGTGGTGGGGGTGGCTGTAGAAGCTGGAGAATGGTCTGGAGCTGGCCTTGCATGGTATCTATCCTAGAATCAAGGCTGTCGTTCATGATTTTGATGGACTGGAAACGGTCTACGATCATCGTTTCCATCCCATTAAGGCGCGTGTAACATCCCTTCCCGGTCCACCCGTAAACCCGAATAAACCGAGTCGAGACGTTACAAACTGGTTGACTTTATGTCTTGTCATGCTGATATCATAATGTATATTGAATATAATATCATGCTGATATTGTATACAAAAATAATGTAATTTATATTTACAAAACATGATACTAGTGTCAAAATGAAATGGGCCCAACTGAGTGCCCTGTACATGCCATAAAGAGGGTAGACAAAGATACATATTAAAATGAGTAGCTACCCTGAAGACTGAGTCTTCTACAGATGAACTGCAGCAGTTGTAAGCCGACTCTCTATGGTCCAAACCAAAACCTGCGAGTTAAACAGGTAACTCGCTGAGCAAATAAAGCTCAGTGGATATCTCAACATATAAAGAAACAATTAAGCACATACATGTATAGAAAGAACCATGTAAACACATATGGCACATATAAGCACACACATCATGATACTTTCATGATACCTTAATTATCTTTTGTACTATTTGTAATAATGTATGATTCATGGAATGTTATGTCAAGATATCTGTATGGCTCCATAAGGTTATAGTGAAACCGAAGTGATAAGAAAAACTGTATGAAACTGGATGAATATTGTATGCTTGGCTGCTATGGCCCATATATAATCATATCCACTCAACGGCCTGTAGCCGGAGTATCAAACTGTATGAGGTGCAGATCTGCTATCCTATGTCGCGACATAGCCTTATCTACATGGTTTCTACCTAACCTCAATGGAGCATAATGTTGGTATGTCAATAATATCACACAACATCATATTCATAGTTCATAACTTCATAATTCATAATGTTTATTTGATTTCACATCATTTGCATGCTTGAATGTTGTTTTGATACATGTTCTAATGTTGTATTTTGATGTTAAAATGCTTGGAGGCATATAAGTGAAGCAAAGGAATACAATTGCATTGAAAATGAAGTCCAAAAGTGCATGAAAACACAAGTCGCGAGCGCGCCTTGCAAAGTCGCGAGCGCGTAATGCACACCTGAAGGTCAGTGAGTTTCCAGGTGAAAGTCGCGAGCGCGCACTTGAAAGTCGCGAGCGCGTAGAGTGCAAAATGAGAGACAGTGAGTTATTGGGCACAAGTTGCGAGCGCGTACTTGAAAGTCGCGAGCGCGAGAAGTGCCAAATGAGAGACAGTGAGTTCCCAGGCCAAATTCGCGAGCGCGCGATGAAGGTCGCGAGCGCTTACAGGACAAGGGCCAAGTACGCGAGCGCGCACTTAAAAGTCGCGAGCACGAGATGTGCCAAATGAGAGTCAGAGAGTTTGCGAGCACAAGTCGCGAGCGCGCATTTGAAAATCGCGAGCGCGAGATGTGCCAAATGAGAGTCAGAGAGTTTGCGAGCACAAGTCGCGAGCGCTCACTTGAAAGTCGCGAGCGCGAGATGTGCCAAATAAGAGTCAGAGAGTTTCAGGTGAAAGTCGCGAGCGCATAGTTCAAATTCGTGAGCGCGAGAAGGCAACGCGAGCTCGTCATGCAATTCGCGCGCGCGCTTCGCGTTTTCCAGCCTGCACAGTCTGTACTCTTTTGATCATATCTCTCAATATACAACTCCGATTTGAATGATTCAAAAACCCATGTAAAGCTAACACATAGAGGAACAAATAACTCTTCTATAACACTTCCTAATTCCATCATTGAATGGGGTCAAAATCAAGATGAAGTTACTAGTAAAATTTCCAGCAAAACCTGTTTCAGCATAAACTCACTGTTTACTTCATTTATTCAGTACTTCCCCTGTTTTCCCCTATTTTCTCACCATTACCAGTCCTCCCACTCAACATGAAGCAATATTGTCTCAATAGCAACACACCACACAAATCTCATACAAAGAAAATGGTAAAGGAAAAGAGATATCAAACCTTTACTCCAAAAAGCTTGAGCTCTTGTTTAACTTCTTTTTTCTACACTCTTTGAACTCCCTTCACCTATAAATAAGAATTCTTAGAAATTCTAAAATAATAGCACCAAATGATTCAATTATGAACTTCAAGAAGGTTTACTTACTTGGATAGAAGAAAAATTGAAGTTAAGGCTTAACTACCATTAAAATTGAAAGGAAGGTGGAAGAGGAAAGGAAGAAAATGAAGAAGATGAAGATAAAGATGAAAAATGGGAAAGTGAAGTGATAATCATGGGTAGGCCATCAAAAATCAAAGGATTTTATGTAAAATTTCCTAAATGGTACCTCAATTAGCAAAAGGCTATCACTTAATACCACAAGCTTGATCTTTTAATGCAAATAAATCCTCACCCATATGCTTTGATCTTTTTCTCTCACTCAAGTAACTCCACTTATAAACCCATTCTACCCCAACCGGGTTTGGTTCAACTCGACTCAACTCGACTACTCGACTCTATGCTAAGACTCGACTCGGTAGGATGTCACAGCGCGTGTCAAAAAGGTCCATTCGAGACATCATTCTTGCAAGGACTTCATCATTTGACATGTTGGACGTGCCTTGGAATGATGGACCAGCGCCGGATGTACTTGCACCAAAAGAAGAGGTAAAAGGGGGAGGGTTATCCTCCTCCATGTTAGTACCGTCTGCGGCCTCGGCTCCTGCATCATCAGAATCGACCTCTGGAGCACCTGCTATCCGATACGAATCCCCAACTTTTTCAATCAATTTCATATGTATCATAACATCTAAATCCAGTCGGGTACCACGTCCCCCTCCTACACTATCATAGATTGGCCTAGCCAGGTTCCAAACCACTAAATATCTAGCAATTCGGGTCACAAAACACCCCATCATTATAGCCTTTGTCGGCTCTAGCCATCCTCACAAATTTCTGGCAGAGCCAATATCCAACATTCAACAAAACCCCATTTTCAATAGCCCACAGAAAATATAATTCATTCAAACTTAACACTCCGTCACTCTCACTCCTTCCAAATATAGTATTTGACAAAAATTTATGAATGTATCGCAAGGAAGGTTTTTTTTAAATTAGACGCCTTCGAATACCTAGGATTATAATTGACTTCACCTGTAAATTTGAACCATGTATTGCGTGCATTAAAATCACTAGACACTTGTATCTGACTATTCTCTGTGGGAAATCCGAAAATTTGGCTAATCTCATTCACAGACAGTTCAAAATCTTGGCTAAGAAGCCTAAATCGAATCTTGCTCGGGGGAGATGTAGGCAAAAACTGGATAAAAGAGGAATAAGAACTTAGAAATTCTAGAGTTAATGGTGCATATACTAAGTCCTTCATATCAAGAAATTCCCCCCACCCTATACGTCTAAGAGGTTCTAACACAATATCTCTAAGACCCACTTGTGCTAAAGCAGCCTCATCAATGAATCGATTTGGTAAAATAGGCCGAAGGGTTAGTTTTGTGTACCTTTCTTGTTGCTCAGATGAGGCAAACTCGAATGGAATTGCAGGTGGTGAAGGAGGTTGAGGAGCCGTGGAGGATCGCGTAGTTGAGCGTTTTCGAGCAGCAACGGAGGATGCAGGTCTGCTGCGTTTGTATCTAGGAGGCATTGTTGGAGTTGATTATATGAAAATTTCTGGTGGAGAGTGCTTGATTTGAGAGAAAAGGGAGAAGAAAAGAGAAAACTTGAGAGAGAAGGGGTGACAGCTAGGGCGTGTAAGATGGGAAATGAGGAGGTTGAAGGCGTGCTCTTTAAATAGGGTGCCAATTAATGCGTGGGTTTGATCGTGGCACGACCGTGCTTCGAAGCACGGCCTGGGCGTGCTTTCCTCTGACCTGCAAAATAAAAGAGAAAGCGTACATGGCACGGGCGTGCTTCCAAGCACGCCTAGGGCGTGCTTCTCTCTGACCTTTGGATTGAAAATTTTCGCGCAGGTAGCACGGGCGTGCTACGGGGCACGGCTGGGGCGTGCTCTTCTCTGCCTCCCAAGTTGAAAAATTGCCTGTGGACAGCACGGGCGTGCTATCTGGCACGCCTTGGGCGTGCTTGTCTCTATCTCTCAAGTGATCTTTTCCCTTTTTCTACGGCACGGGTGTACTGCTGGGCACGCCTGGGGCGTGCTCTTCTCTGCCTCCCAAGTGATACCACCTTGGAAAATGCACGGGCGTGTTGCGAAGCATGCCTGGGCGTGCTGGATCCTCGCCTCATGGCACGGGCGTGCTAGGGAGCACGTCCAGGGCGTGCTTGCTTCTGGATTTTCACTTTTTCCTACAATTAAAACTCTAACTAAAACAAAAGAACAATTATGGAGAAAATTTGGGAATTTTGTAAATAATAAAACAGAAAATAAAACAAATAAATGGAATGAAAATTTAACAAGAAAATTATATGGGTTGTCTCCCACAAGCACTTTTGTTTAACGTCGTTAAGTTCGACGCACTTATCCTAGTTCAGGCTACACAAGACCAATTGTGCTTTTGATGGGCTCAAAGTTGTCACTGTGATAATTTCTCAAACGTTGAGCATTACCTTGAAACCTCGATTTGACTTACTATCCACTATTTCAATTGCTCCATGAGGAAAAATTTCCTTGATCGTGAATGGTCCGAACCATCTAGAGCGCAACTTACCAGGGAATAACCGGAGCCTAGAGTTATAGAGCAACACCTGTTGGCCTACCTTTAGATCCCTCATGATAATGCGCTTATCGTGCCATTGTTTGGTGCGATCTTTGTATATTTTGGCACTTTCATAAGCATGGAGGTGTGAACCCCTCCCCAAAACATCATATGCATGTGAATGCATATGACTAAGGAAGAAATGCACGTGATGTGTGAGTCGCCACCTTGTTTAATTATTTTAGGGTAAACTAGGAAAAAACCCTAAGTGACTCCAATTTTAATTAACCTAAATGCTAGATTAATTAACCCAAATGGTTAAGGCATGGTCCATGAACCCGAGGTGGATCCCGAGACTATGTCATGCTGATGAACTAACCATGAATGGATGCTTTGCAGGGTGATTAATGTGATTGGACCAATTAAAATGTTTATGCGATTTTGACTTGCCGCTCGGGGTTAAATCCCAAACGTGCCTACGTACTTCCGTTTGAATGGAAGATCAAAGTCGACGTAGTTCGATAGGCCTTCTTTGAAGGGCTTTGAATGGGTATGCTTAATGCATGAGTGTGTGTATGCTTTGTGCATTTTGTTTAGGCATTTTGCCTGAAAATTGATTGTTTTACGCATTTGATGCCAAAGATGTTGGTTTTAATGGCTTTTAGCCAAAATTTGTGAATTAGGTGATTGTCGCCAAAATTTGATTTATTTGAAGGCCTTAAAGCCAAAACATTGATTTAGGCAATTTATTGCCAAAAAATTGATGATCTGGCGATTGTCGCCAAAACTGGTTGATTTAAGGCCATTTTATTCGTCAAAAGTGATTAATTGAAGGCTTTTAGCCAAAATTTGTGATTTAAGCGATTTGTCGCTAAAAAAGGATCAATCTCACTTATAGACAATTTGTTTGCCAAAAGTGATTAATTGATTTATAATGTAGGCAATTTATTGCCAAGAAAACGTGTTTAATTAAAGCTTTTTAGCCGCAATTATTGATTAATTGGACTTAAGCCAGATTTGTTCGAAATAAAAGCGATTATACCATAGCTATTAATTAACTAGGTATTTTAAGCCAATATCGTCGGATTTAGACTGTAATACCACGATTATTTATTAACCGGGCATTTAGCCTAAACTTAATTATTTGAGGCAGCTTATTTGCCTAAAGATGTCATGAATGCATTTATGCAATTATAGAATTATTAGGAGTAGAAGAGAAGAATGTATGAAGTGCTAAAATTAAATAGGCAGAGTTTTGATTTACATACCTGATTTAATCGATGGCCACTTCTCAACTCCAGGTTAAGCTCCTCGTTAAGGGAATTAATTTTAATTTAATTTTAAGTGACCAAGTATCACAACAATAAAATAAAACTGAAATTAAAAAAAATGCAAGAAAGCAGTAAAGAATCGCAAAGAGCGTAGGGAGAAGGAGCGTCCGTCAACACAGACTGAGTGAGTAAAACGGAGTGCCGGGTCCACTATTTATAGGCAAAATCGGATTGTTTCGGCGGCCTGGCCGCCGGGGCTCGGAGGCCGGGGCCGCCGGTGCTCGGAGGCTGGGCCGCCAGGGCTCAGCGGCTCGTGCCTCCGGTGGCCGGCTGCTGGGCCGCCGGGGCTCGGCGGCTGGGTCACCGGAAGCCAGCGGCTGGGCCGCCGCGCCTGGTGGTTTTACTAAATCTCGCTCCGGAGGTTTTTTCGAGAGCCCCGATCCTCCGAAAAAAATTTCGGGATCGGTTTCGCGATCCTCGCGACGTCTCGGACGTTTCAAGTACCATATTGGCATACTTTCAGTAAACTTCCAAAATGGCCTTCGGTCCGGCCGGACTGCTTGCAGTCCGGCCGGACTGCTTGCAGTCCGGGCAAGCTGGCTCTTTGAGCCTCAAAATTTGGGTGTTCACAGTTGCCCCCCACCTGTAACCATAAAAAATGATTTATGGGAGTCGGTGGTTGTCTGAAACACAAATTTTGGAGGCGAAAATTTGACGCGTCCAGAAGACCCGCCTTTTGGCTATTTGCTTATAAATAGCCTAAAATTCACCCATTCTACTCATTCTAAACTTTCTACATACAAAGGCTCTCTCAAATTCTCTCAACTCTCAAAGCTACAAGACCAACTTCTTCTATGGCTCTTCCAAGCTATAGCAGCGACGAGGAATTCCTCGGGTCTCTAGGGATTTCACTCGGCGAGGTCGATCTTATGGCAGACGCAGATACTCACGCCTCCATGACTGGCATCTTTGCCCAGGTGAGTTCCCTTTCACTTTTATTCGTTTAACATTTGGGCCTTAGGCCGAATTGTGATTTTTAGGCCTTAGGCCAAAATGTGATTTTTTGGGCCTTAGGCCAATTTGTGAAATTTTGGGCCTTAGGCCAAATTGTGAACTTTCGGCCTTAGGCCAAATTGTGATTTTGGAAAAAATTTCCTGTGCTTACTGCTTTTTATTAGTATGCATGCTAGGGTAGAACTAAGATATTACCCTTAGTAAGGAACCGAGGAGTAACTCTTAGGTTGACTTACCTTTTAGGACTCTCGTATTAAATTGGATGTGGGTGAGAGCTCTGTGGCTGGAATTTCGCTCGAACTATTCGATCCAAATAGCCCGGTTGGCGCGATCATCCGTCCATCTTACCTGGGCTATTTGAGGCATTTTGATATGGGTCGGAGTAACTACAAGGAGTTATTGTGTGCTTTGGCTGAAAGGTGGTGGGATACCACCAACACTTTTCACTTCTCTTGGGGCGAGTTGACAATGACCCCTACAGACTTTTCTGTGATATCCGGGATCCCTTTCGGGATTCGGCCGATCGAGCTATATGATGACTGGAGGATTGATATCTCCTCCGACCGGATGGTGGAGCTGATTGGGATAGACCTGCCTCGGCTGGCCGAACCAGGTTCTGCTACCCCTGCTTTGAGCATTTCCAGACGCTGGTTATCCCTCCAGGCCCCGGGCATTTATGCTAGATACGGGCGGGGAGAGTTGACGGCTACTCAGGTGGCCCGATTCACTTTGTTGCTGTTGTTTGCTTCGACCTTTTGGTCCAACAGGAAAGAGAAGTTTAACCCTTCTATCTTCAAAAGTTTGGAGAATTTGGCCCTTTTAGAGGAGTATGACTGGGCCGGCGCTATTCTGAGCCGCATGTATGACGATATGTGTGACCTGAGTCGAGGGCATGGCAAGCTTAGCGGGACTTTCTACTTCTGGGAGGTAATGTAAAGAACATTCTCCCTTTCCGTGTGTTTTTTTTCTGTTTATCTTGATTTTCCTTTCTCACTGATTCTCTTTTTTTGTTCTGCAGACTTGGGCATTCGAGTACTTTCCTTACACTCGCCCAGAGTTACTCCAGACTGATCCCAGATCAGGGCTGGCGCCTTCGGCTTGGAGATGGTACAAGTCAAACCTTCATCCCGTCCGGCACAATAAGTCGCTGAAGGAGCTGAGAGCCTTTTTTGATACTTGCCCTCTGGAGCAGGTACATGCTTAGTATTTTTGGATATGTTAAAAAAAAAAGATTTATTAACATATTTACATCTTTTATAGGCCGACGTGGGGCTGATGCCTGCCCGTTTACAGAGCTGGATTCAGGCTGATCCTGACTTCCAGCGGTCAGATGCCTTGTCTCAGCGGAGAGTGGTCCTATCACACCCCATCATCCGGCGATATTACTTGGGTGAGAGAGTGGACGTTCAGCTAAGAGGCTGTCGCTCTGTCCCTTATCCCCCCCTGAGGATATGCGAGCGGGTAAACAAATGAAGCTCACTGCTGCTCATACTGAAGGTATCCCTCATTTGGAGTTCATCATGGAAGGAGATTACGATGAGTTCTGCGTAATCTCTCTGATGCCGCCTATTGGATCTCGGCTTGATAGTATCCAGAGGTCGGCTCCTTCCCAACCGCTCGGTACCCGTTCTTCTCGGGCTTCGGGTCCCTCGACTAGGACTCCAAGGAGGAGGCCCATGACAGATCCCACTTCTTCCACCCCGATTGAGAGGCCGTCGCAGGCCGGGCCTAGCCGGTTAGCAGTCCTTCCAGGCCCCCCCGGGCTATTTTGGAGGCTACCGGGCCGCTTCATCCAGACCTGGCCAGTTTACGCCTTCCATATAGCATTTCTTACTTCGTCCCTAACAGTCCTCCAGTTTTCCGAGAGGTCTCGCTGGAGGGTGTGGATCACACGGTTCTTCCTTCTGAGGACATCACCGAGGTAAAACCTGACACATCTCTCACAAAAAAAAAGGATTCATAGGAGATATTGACTTGTATTTTTCTTTGTATGATTTCCAGGTTCCTGTCGGGTTGGTCAACCAGATGATGGAGCTGTTTCTCGGGATGCAGCAAGAACTAGCTGCGGCCTGGACCCAGATAGCCTTCGAAGATCAGAGGGGGAGGAGGCCCCGTCGTTGATAGATGCTAGATTTTCTTGCTTTCCTTTTGCTGTATTTTCTATACCGAATCTTGGTTGTATTTGTTGTACTGAACTTTATTTGTACCTGCACTTGATTAGTACTAAAAAAAAATTAAATAAATATATGTATGCATGGATTATGAAATATGAAAAATTTTTGCTTTACTCTAAAACAAAACATTTTCTCTTTTTTTCACTAAAAAAAAAACAAGAACAAAACCTTTTTTTTTTTTTTTTTTTGTGTGGCCGGCTCGGGCGGCTGGGCCGCCGGTTCTGGCGGCTGGGCGAACCGGCGGCCCGGCCTCCGTGCTCGGCCGCCGTACTGGGCCGCCGGGCCTAGGTGGCTGGGCCGTCGGGACGGGCCGCCGTGCTCGGCCGCCGTACTGGGCCGCCGACTCGGGCGGCTGGGCCGCCTGCGGGCGCTTCCCTCCTCTATTTAAGAGGCTTTCTGCTGATTTTTTTTTCTCTCTTTTCCAAGCCAGCAAGACCTGGTCAGTTTTTTTCTCTCCCTTTCTTCTTTTTTTTTATTATTTTTTATTGTTATTACATTATTTTATTTTATTTTTTATTTTATTTTTTGCTTTGGACTTGGATTTAGACTTCATTATTTGTTTGGACTCTTTTGCTTTCCGCCTGACTTTGGGCTGCTATTGGAATGAGATTTGACTTTTTAGCTTAAATTGAGAAAAGCATTTAGCTTTCCAAGCATTTTCCTACTTTATTTATTTCAAGCTCTAATTTTTGCCTAAGTTGCCCTTTCGGGTTTTCAACTTAGCGAGCCTACCCATTTTTGTCTAAGCTGCCCTTTTTGGGTTTTCAGCCTAGCGGGCCCCGACTTTTGTCTAAGCCGCCCTTTCGGGTTTTCGACTTAGCGGATTTTCCTCTTTTTCTTTCTTTTTTTTTTTGTTTTCTTCTTTTTTTTATTTGGCAAAGAAGAATGAAATTATGAAATGATTTTTTTTTTATTAATGTTTAGACCGTGCCCAAAGAGGGCTGCCTACATATCTCCGATATATAATTTCTTTTTTCCAAAGAGAATCAGGTCTAATGTAGTTCATCTTACATTATGCAATGATTACAATTACACAAAATATCTTTTTAACTGATCTAAATTACATGGATTAGTGAATTCCAAGCCATCCAAATCAGTCAAAATAACGGCTCCGCCTGACAATATCTTCTTTAACACATAGGGTCCGGCCCAACGAGGGCTAAATTTCCCACGTGGATCTATGATTGGCTGTCTAATCTCTTTCAGGACCAAACAACCTTCTTCCAGTCTCCGGTCTTTGACCTTCTTGTTAAAATGTCTTGCCATTCTTCTTTGATAGACTTGAGTTTGGTGGATTGCTCGCAATCGTTTTTCATCCATACCCAAAAGCTGCAAATGATAATTCTCAGCCCAATCTGCTTCGCTGATCTGGCTTTCCCGGATAATCCTTGCCGACTGAACATCTAGCTCAATAGGCAACACAGCTTCCATTCCATATACTAGGGAGTACGGGGTTGCCCCAGTAGGCGTTCTGATTGAAGTCCTGTATCCCCACAAGGCATTTGGTAATTGTTCGTCCCAAGCTCTATGCTTTTGAACTGTTTTCTGCAAAATGACCTTTATAGCCTTATTTGCGGCCTCCACCGCCCCATTTGTTTGTGGACGATAGGGCGAAGACTTGTGGTGCTGAATCTTCTTTTGCTTCAGTAGCTCCAAAAATTCACTCTGAAAGTGAGATCCGTTATCTGTGATGATCTCGAAGGGTGTTCCGTACCGACAAAGGATGTTGGTACGAACGAACTGTGCTGCTTTCTTGGCATTCAAGACCGAATAGGAGACTACCTCAATCCACTTAGTGAAATAGTCAACAGCAACCAGAATGAATTGATGGCCATTGGAAGCCTTTGGATGGATCTTTCCGATCACGTCTATGCCCCAAGTTGCGAAGGGCCAGGGCGAAGCAATGGGATTCAAATTGACCGGAGGCTGCTTTTGCAGCTTGGCAAAAATTTGACACTCATGGCACTTCCGCGCGTGCCTCACGCAATCTGCATTCATGGTCGACCAGTAATAACCCAAGTTCATAATTTTTCGAGCCAAGGCTATCCCGTGCATGTGCAGACCAGACTCTCCATTGTGTAAGGAATCCATGATGCTTTGAGCTTCTTCCTCGTCAATGCACCTGAGGTGCAGGCCATTCCAACTTTTCCTATACAGAACTCCCCCAGTAAGGAAATATCCAGATGCCAACTGTCTCAATGTCCGTTGATCAGTCTTGGTGGATCCCTCCGGGTAGGCTTCATTCTGAAGATAATTCTGTATATCCCAAAACCACGGCTTGTCATCGACCAGATGCATGACATGTGCCGGCTGCTTCTGTAGCCGGACTGTTAGAGGTCGAATGATTTGATCTCCCTCTACATTAACCATGGAAGCTAAAGTAGCTAGCGCATCGGCAAACTGATTTTTGGCTCGCGGCAAGTAGTGAAAGGATAATTCCTCAAACTGCTGAGCTAATTCGTCCAAGCGTCGTAGGTAAGGAACCAACCGCTCTTCCTTAATTTTCCATTTCCTTAGCGCTTGAGAGACTCTCAGGTTGGAATCTCCGAAGACCCTAAGGATTTTTTATGTCTCTTTCTAGGGCCGCTTCTAACCCTTTGATGCAAGCTTCATACTCGGCTTTGTTGTTGGTACAGTCTAAATCTAGTTTGACTGCGATTGGGACGTACTCTCCACAAGGAGCTTTGAATACGACACTAACCCCATTTCCATGGTAGTTTGAAGCCCCATCGAAGTACATCTCCCAGACTTCACTTTCCAAGCTTAACAAGTCTTCATCAGGAAATTCTACCTCCGGCATCTGGTCTTCGACCGGTAATTCTGCTAATTGGTCAGCCAAGGCTCCACCTTTTACTGCCTTCCGTTGTACAAACTTTAAATCATAAGCTACGAGCACTGATACCCACTTAGCCATCTTGCAGTCAAGAACCGGCCTCTCCATAAGGAATTTCAAGGGGTTCGATTCAGAAATGACATAGGTCGTGTAAGACGAGAGGTAGTGCTGTAGCTTTGTACAGGCCCAAACTAGAGCCAGACACAACTTCTCTATCTTGTTGTATTTTAGCTCGTATTCTAGCATCCTTTTGCTTAAGTAATACACGGCATTTTCTATCCTTGTATCTTCTGCTTGTTGAGCTAGCATTGCACCCATCGCTTCTTCTGTCACTGATAGGTATAATAATAAAGGCTTTCCTAGCCTTGGTGGCTGTAAAACTGGCGGGGATAGCAGATATTGCTTGACTTGGTCGAAAGCTTTCTGGCAATCCTCATTCCATTTAACCGCTACTCCTTTCCTGAGTAATTTGAAGATCGGACCACAAGTATCGGCTAATTGATTAATGAACCGGCTGATGTACTGTAGCCTTCCCAGGAAACCCCGAACTTCTTTTTCTGTCCTTGGTGCTGGCATTTCTAAAATGGCCTTGGCTTTTGAAGGGTCAATCTCTATGCCCTTCCGACTGACCATGTGCCTTAGAAATACTCCGGATGTAGTTCCAAATAGACATTTCGCCGGGTTGAGCTTTAAGTTGTACTTTCGAAGTCTAAGGAAGAACTTCTCAAGTGCTGTTGTATGTTCTTCAGCTGTTTTTGATTTGACAACCATGTCGTCCACATACACTTCGACTTCTTTGTGAATCATGTCATGGAAGATGGTTGTCGCCATTCTTTGATAGGTTGCCCCGGCATTTTTGAGCCCAAAAGGCATGACCCTGTAGCAGTAGGTTCCCCACTCTGTGATGAATGCCGTTTTCTCTTTGTCTGGCAAATGCATCATTATTTGGTTGTACCCGACAGCGAGATCAGTCAAGGAGACCATCTCGTGTCCAGCCATTCGGTCTACCAGCAAATCAATATGTGGCAGGGGGAAATCATCCTTCGGACATGCTTTATTCAAATCCCGATAATCCACACACATTCTGACTTTTCCATCCTTCTTAGGAACCGGCACAATGTTTTCTAACCATGTCGGGTAAGCAATGGGCTCTATAAACTTGTTCTCCAGTTGCTTGGCAACTTCCTCCTTGATTTTCAAGGACCATTCTGTCTTCAGCCTTCTAAGCTTCTATTTCGCTGGCTTAGCCTCAGGGTATACTGGAATCTTATGCACCACTATTGCTGGGTCGATTCCCGTGATGTCACTTGCCTTCCACATGAAACAATCGGCAAATTTCTTCAAACATTCACTGACCTGTTCCCTGTTCATACAATCAGATGCAATGTATGTATGTTCATTTTCTTCTTTGCCAATTATTATTTTTTCTTTTTCATTTTTTATTTCATTTATTTGATTATTTTTGCTTGGAAATGCTTGGAAAGATAGACACGCAGGGTAGTGAAGAATTTGCAAGCCTTTATTGATTATGACGGAATCGTCTTCAAAAGTTACATCAAATTTGAAATCTGGATCCTCTAGATCCGACACAGATGACTCAGAACTGGAACTCGACTCTGACTCGGTTTCAGACTCGAGGTCAGACTCGAATTCAGTACAGGACTTTGTTACAGATTTTGACTCTTGGTTTGACTCGGGAGGGGGTCTATCAGCAGTGCGATCCTCCTCGGCGAACCAGTTGGTGAGAGGTCCTCCGCTTGGCTCGATTAGGTTGAGCAAGTCTCGATTCTTGTCACTTCCGGTGATAACCGCAACCTCGTCAAAGAGACTAGGCTGCATGAAGTCTTCCGCCTCTAGTTTAGTTATGGTTTCGGGCTTGTTGCCCCAGACATCTGAAAATATCTCTAACCCAGGCAGCATTTTCTTAGCAGCCGGGCAGCGGAATGGTTCTTGGAAGCCACGATAAGGAATCGGTTCTCCCGGTTTGCAGAAGTAACCATTCAGAGTCAAAAGGCAAGGCCGCATCTGTATACTGTCCTTCCCTCTCCTTCTACCTCTTTCAGCCCGGTCTTCATCAGCAGGTTCGTAGCCTAGTCTATAGGTCCCCTCATTCACCGGGCACTCCCAGGCTTGCAGTGCGGGGTACGTTTTTCCGGATCTTGCCATAATCATTCCTAGCAGATAGGACATTTTCAGCATCAGAGGCACTATGCAATTTATTTGCACCGTCCCGAAATCAAAGAGAATTCGAGAGCTTGCAGTCTTTCCCTCTATAAACTGCACAGTGTCATATTGAAATCCCGAGAGGGGTAGGTTGGCAGTTTCAGGGTTGACCTCAAAGAGAGGCTGGCCCTTTGGCTTTTTCAGCTGGCTGTAGTCATCCCCCTGAATGGTGATAACCTTGTCCTCATAGGGAAACTTGACCTTTTGGTGCAAGGATGAGGGTACTGCCTTAGTGTGATGTATCCAGGGTCGGCCCAGAAGCAGATTGAAGCTAGTCGGTACATCAATTACCTGGAATAGGACTTCCATCACAGCCGGCCCAACTGTTAACTTCAGTGTAGCAACCCCCAACACTTCCCTCCGGGTACTGTCATAAGCTTTCACTATTTGGTCCGATGGAGTGAAATCTGTTTCCTCTAACCCCAGACAACTGGCTACCCTTAGTGGGCAGACGTTTAGTGCTGACCCATTATCAATGAGAACCATGGGCACAGTTTTGTCTCTGGTCTGGACGGTAACATACAGGGCGTTATTATGACTGCCCCCCTCCCTGGGTAAATCGTCATCAGAAAACCCGATGCTCTGCATCTTAGATGATTGGGTAAGGGTGGATACTAGCACTTCGGGGCTAACCTCCACTGATGTCTGAAGTTGACTCAAAGCCTTGCAAAGAGATTGGCGATGAGGAAAGGACGATGCTAGAAGCTCCCTGATTGATACCCTAGCTTGTGTCTTTTTTAGCTGTGCAAGTACCGGGTCTTCCTTTAGCTCCTCTGCCCTCTGGTAGGGCTTGTTTTGGATTTTATCCAAGACTAGTGGCTCATATTGTCTCCCGCTCCTGGTTATAGCATCAAGTTCTTCGGTTAGGTCATTCAGATCCAGGACACAGATGTTATTCATCTCAAGGAACAGTTCGAAAGGATCGACCAGTTCCTGGTCAGCCATAATAGCATTTACCCCATGATTTGGTAAGGGGTTGGTATTAATGTTTGGCTTACTTCTCGGAATAATTGAACCGTTATCCACTAGGTCCTGGATGCGGTTCTTAAGCGTCCAGCACGCTTCAGTCTTGTGCCCATGCCCCTGATGATACTCACAGTATTCATCAGCCTTGTAATTCCTTGGTAATGGATTTGGTGGTGGCCTTGCTTCCAAAGGCTTGATGTAGTTGGCTTTGATAGCCTCTCGGAATACCACAAGGATTGGCATTCCAAGATCAGTGTATGTCCTTCTCGATGATTAATTGTTATTCCTCATGTTTCCCACACGTAAAGGATTCGTGGGGGTGATGCTATCCACTTCATGGACTTTGCTAGCTTGGCTAGGTTTCTTGTACTTTGAGGTCCCTGAGTCTTCTTTCAGTTGCCCCATTTGAATCAGATCCTCTACCTTCGTAGCAGTGGCAATGAGCAACTGGAATGTTGGTAGATACTGGGTCCGCAACTGCTGTTGGTAGACAGGTTGTAGGTTCTTGATTATTATGTCTACCTGCTCTTGCTCAGAGGGCCGGTTAATCATCTGGGCGGCCTTGGCCCTCCACCTCATAAGGAACGAGGAAAAGGGTTCATTGCTTTTTTGCTTGGTGGTTTCTAGTTCTCTTCGAGTGACATCCACCTCCATGTTATAGTGGTACTGTGAATTGAAGGCATTACAGATGTCTTCCCATGTTTTCATCTTAGAGCGGTCCAGGCTAACAAACCACCTCAAAGCAGCACCGGTGAGTGATTGTTGGAACAACTGAGCAAGGAGCTCGCTGCTCAATCCAAACGGGTTAAGGGCACCCACGTACATCTTCAAATGAGTTTTAGGACGAGTGGTTCCATCGAATTTGTCCATGTTGGGCATCTTGAACTTGGTTGGCAGTCTTGCCTCGGGGAACAAGGACAAGGAGTCCATGTCCACCACTTCCTTATGGGTTTTGAGAGCAGTGATAGATCTTTCCAGGAGTTCTAGCTTCTCTCTCACTCTCTGAGCTTCCAGCTTAGAAGCAGTTTTGGAGGGCACATCATCCAGGTTTAGGGTAGGGTTTGTCGGTTCAGCAGCAGGACCCTGATTGGAGGCAGCAGGTCCACTTCCTCCGGCCGAATTTCCATTACCATTCCCATTACCCAATTCAGTTATCAGGGCGGCCCTTTGGGCGGCCAGGGCCTCATTCATTCTGGTCTCCATTCTAGCCTCCATTCTGGCCTCCATTTGTTCAATGAGGGTTTGGATATCAGCAAGCGATGCCATTGGTGTAGATAAAGCTGTCGAAGTTGTAGGTGAAACTGGTGTAGCTGGTGAAGCTGGTGAAGCTGGTGATAGTACTGTAGGTGTAGCTGGCACTGATGTGGGCACTTGGATCGTGGGCACCTGTAAGGATAAGGGTAGCTAGATTAGGTACAGTGGTTGGTGTGTCAAGGTAACTGATGTAGATCGACCCTTTTGTCTGACTGTGCATGGATGAGAAGAGTGTTTCATGCTCTCTTTGTGTTTACCCCATGTTTATGATATGTCGTGAATGCGCATAACAACACGTCATAATCTGTTTAATGAATATGATTCACATCATTGGGTGCATACAGTCCTAAAGGATAGGTTCTATAGGCTATGACTCAAATAGAGAATCGGCTTATAAGGGACCCTTGAACCTTGAGTATGGATATACCTAACCACATGTGAAACAAAGAGTTTCGCGTGGGTCCAACGGTACGCATACCCATGGGCCACCCCCAAAAGGATTAGGGGCGGTTTGCGGTAACAGGGAGGACGCTTTGGCTGTCCGTCGACATAATCAATGAGACCTGCCGATCAGCGCTACTTGCTATCCAGACTCAGAAGTTTGAACAGAGTGAGAAGAAATTCATTTGAAATTCATTTTTTTTATGAAATGGAGAAAAGGATTCTCAATCGTGCAAATAAATCAACAAATTTAAATGTCTTAATCAAATTTGCCAATTAAGTTCAAATTTCCTCTCATCGAGTATTCTTAAAGAAAGAACACTCGATTTATGTCAAGGTACCCTGCAAAACAAAACATAGTAGAATAATACCCTAACGAAGGGCAGGTTAGTCTATGTAGCAATTGTAGTCCACTTATGCAAAATAATTACATGTTTTCCCCAGTGAAGTCGCCAAGCTGTGAACCCCTCCCCAAAACATCATATGCATGTGAATGCATATGACTAAGGAAGAAATACGCGTGATGTGTGAGTCGCCACCTTGTTTAATTATTTTAGGGTAAACTAGGAAAAAACCCTAAGTGACTCCAATTTTAATTAACCTAAATGCTAGATTAATTAACCCAAATGGTTAAGGCATGGTCCATGAACCCGAGGTGGATCCCAAGACTATGTCATGCTGATGAACTAACCATGAATGGATGCTTTGCAGGGTGATTAATGTGATTGGACCAATTAAAATGTTTATGCGATTTTGACTTGCCGCTCGGGGTTAAATCCCAAACGTGCCTACGTACTTCCGTTTGAATGGAAGATCAAAGTCGACATAGTTCGATAGGCCTTCTTTGAAGGGCTTTGAATGGGTATGCTTAATGCATGAGTGTGTGTATGCTTTGTGCATTTTGTTTAGGCATTTTGCCTGAAAATTGATTGTTTTAGGCATTTGATGCTAAAGATGTTGGTTTTAATGGCTTTTAGCCAAAATTTGTGAATTAGGCGATTGTCGCCAAAATTTGATTTATTTGAAGGCTTTAAAGCCAAAACATTGATTTAGGCAATTTATTGCCAAAAAATTGATGATCGGGCGATTGTCGCCAAAACTGGTTGATTTAAGGCCATTTTATTCGTCAAAAGTGATTAATTGAAGGCTTTTAGCCAAAATTTGTGATTTAAGCGATTTGTCGCTAAAAAAGGATCAATCTCACTTATAGACAATTTATTTGCCAAAAGTGATTAATTGATTTATAATGTAGGCAATTTATTGCCAAGAAAACGTGTTTAATTAAAGCTTTTTAGCCGCAATTATTGATTAATTGGACTTAAGCCAGATTTGTTCGAAATAAAGGCGATTATACCATAGTTATTAATTAACTAGGTATTTTAAGCCAATATCGTCGGATTTAGACTGTAATACCACGATTATTTATTAACCGGGCATTTAGCCTAAACTTAATTATTTGAGGCAGTTTATTTGCCTAAAGATGTCATGAATGCATTTATGCAGTTATAGAATTATTAGGAGTAGAAGAGAAGAATGTATGAAGTGCTAAAATTAAATAGGCAGAGTTTTGATTTACATACCTGATTTAATCGACGGCCACTTCTCAACTCCAGGTTAAGCTCCTCGTTAAGGGAATTAATTTTAATTTAATTTTAAGTGACCAAGTATTACAACAATAAAATAAAACTGAAATTAAAAAAAATGCAAGAAAGCAGTAAAGAATCGCAAAGAGCGTAGGGAGAAGGAGCGTCCGTCAACACAGACTGAGTGAGTAAAACGGAGTACCGGGGCCACTATTTATAGGCGAAATCGGACTGTTTCGGCGGCTGGACCGCCTGTCTCGGCGGCTCGGCTACCGGGGTTCGGCGGCTCGGGCCGTAGGTGGCCGGCGGCTGGGCCAGGCCGCCGGTGCTCGGCAGCTCTTGCCGCCGGGGCTCGGCGGCTGGGTCGCCGGAAGCCAGCGGCTGGGCCTCCGCGCCTTGTGGTTTTACTAAATCTCGCTCCGGAGGTTTTTTCGGGAGCGCCGGTCCTTCGAAAAAAATTCCGGGACTGGTTTCGCGATCCTCGCGACGTCCCGGACGTTTCAAGTAACATATTGGCATACTTTCGGTAAACTTCCAAAATGGCAAGCTAGCTCTTTGAGCCTCAAAATTTGGGTGTTCATAGGAGGCGCATTTCATCCATCATGTTTAGCTGTAGCAATCGCTTTTGACCAACTTCCTTCGCATTAAAGTTAAGAAATTGAATGGCCCAAAACGCCTTATGTTCTAACTCTACAGGAAGATGACAAGCCTTACCATATGGAGACATACCTATAGGTGTCTTGAACGTAGTTCTGTAGGCCTATAGAGCATCGTCTAGCTTTTTGGACCAATCCTTCCGTGATTGTCCAACAGTGGTTTCTAGGATCTTTTTGATTTCTCTGTTAGTGACCTCCACTTGTCCACTTGTTTGAGGATGATATGGAGTACCTACATGATTAGTAACACCATATTTTGCAAGAAGGGAGTCTAAATATCTATTGCAAAAGTGCTTACCTCCGTCCGTGATTATTGCCCTAGGAGTGTCGTGCCTTGTAAAAATATTCTTCTTGATGAAGTTCATCACACTTTTGGCATCATTATTTGGAAGAGCAACAGCTTCTGCCCACTTTGACACATAATCCACCGCCACTAGAATATATTGATTGGAGTATGATGGTGGAAAAGGTCCCATGAAGTCCAGTCCCCATACATCGAAGATTTCGACTTCAAGGATGCTGTTTAAGGGCATCTCATGTCTCTTCGAAATGTTACCTAACCTTTGACAACGATCACAAAGACGAACATAGTTATAAGCATCTTTAAAAAGATTAAGCCAATACAAACCACTTTCTAATATACGCGCAGCTGTCTTGTTTGTTCCAAAGTGAGCTCCACATTCCATTGAATGGCAGAATTTAAGGACACTTTCCATTTCAGTTTCCGGTATACATCTCCTGAATAGCTGATCACTGCAATACTTGAACAAAAAGGGCTCCTCCCAATAGTAGAATTTGATATCATGAAAAAACTTTTTCCTTTGTTGGTAAGAAAAATTGTGAGGAGGAATTTTGCAAACAAGATAATTAATTATGTCAGCATACCAGGGAGTTTGAGCATTTGCCACCAGTAGAAGCTGCTCATGGGGGAAGCTTTCATTGATTTGTAGCTCGCTCGTATCTTCTTCCCCCAATTAAAGCCTGGAAAGATGGTCAGCCACGAGGTTCTTGGTCCCCTTTTTGTCGCGAATTTCTAGGTCAAATTCTTGCAATAGAAGTACCCAACGAATGAGTCTCGGTTTTGCATCTTTCTTTTCCAGCAAGTATTTGATGGCTGAGTGATCTGTGTGGACTATTGTTTTAGCTCCAATTAGATATGCCCTGAATTTGTCAAAAGCAAAAACAATAGCTAGCAATTCTTTTTCCGTAGTTGCATAATTTAGTTGCGCATCATTTAATGTGCGACTGGCATAATAAATAACATGCAACTTCTTGTCCTTTCTTTGTCCAAGAACAGCTCCAACAGCATGATCACTAGCATCACACATGAGCTCAAAGGGTAAAGTCCAATCTGGTGTAGTGATGATAGGAGTTGAGATTAACTCCTTCTTCAACCTGTTGAAAGCATCTAAACACTCATTGTCAAAATTAAAAGGAACATCTTTAACTAATAAATTGCAAAGAGGTTTAGTGATTTTTGAGAAGTCTTTTATGAATCGCATGTAAAACCTTGCATGCCCAAGAAAACTTATACCTTTCACTGTGTTAGGAGGAGGTAGTTTTTCAATTACCTCAATTTTTGCCTTATCTACTTCAATCCCTTTTTGAGAGATTTTATGCCCTAAGACAATACCTTCACTAACCATGAAGTGACATTTTTCCCAATTTAACACAAGGTTAGTGTCTTCACATCGTTGCATTACTAAAGATAAATTATGAAGGCATGCATCGAAAGAAGAACCAAACACAAAAAAGTCATCCATGAATATTTCAATAAATTTTTCCACCATATCAGAAAAGATGGACATCATACACCTTTGGAAGGTTGCAGGGGCATTGCATAGCCCAAAAGGCATTCTCCTGTAGGCAAAAGTACCATAAGGACAAGTGAAAGTAGTTTTCTCTTGGTCTTCAGGAGCTACAGTAACTATGCTACAGTGACACTGCTACAGTACCTGTAATGCATGCTACAGTAATCTGTACTACATTGCTACAGTACTGTACTACACTGCTACAGTACCCCCAAACCTCTATAAATACACTTCTACACTCTACACTCTACACTTCTACACACTCTACATTCTACACTCTACACTTCTACACACTTACACTTCTTCACTTCTACACTCCACTTCTTCAATTTAAAAACTCTAAAAAATAATATTGTGCGGTTACATTTCTCTCTAAAAATTCTTATGAATTAATTTGAAGAGAAATTGCCATTAGATATTAATTTTAGGTGAATTAAAATATAAAAAGAGAGAAAATAACAAAAAATAAATATAAAGAAAACACACTTAAATCCTTGGAAATAAAGCTTTTGGGAGATCTAAAAAGACAGTTGATCCATTCACAATCTTCAATCTGAGGATCAGGTAACTTCCTTAACATTTTTGTATTTTTACATATTTTTGTATTTTTTTTATATTCTTGTA
Source organism: Jatropha curcas (assembly GCF_041381405.1). Classification (NCBI taxonomy): domain Eukaryota; kingdom Viridiplantae; phylum Streptophyta; class Magnoliopsida; order Malpighiales; family Euphorbiaceae; genus Jatropha; species Jatropha curcas. The sequence continues at coordinate 16,458,067 of NC_143161.1, forward strand.
TTTCTTATATATTTTTGTGATTTTAGTAATTTAAGCTTCTTTAAATTGTATTTTGTTCATATTCGGCCATTTTATATGTCCTTAAATCACATTTAAACAAGAAATAATATAAAAATCATTTAAAAATGAATTCTAAAAACAAAAAAAATATAAATACGCATCTGTTCATCGATGAACAGTAATTGTTCATCGATGAACAGTGAATGTTCTTAATTTTCCAGAAATCGACACTATTCACACACTATTTACACACTGTTCACACACTATTTACGCACTGTTCATTACTATTCATTACTGTTCATTATACTGTGCATTACTATTCATTACTATTTACGTACTATTCATTACTGTGCATTACTATTTTGGATCCGGTTTGTTACCCGCCTTTAACCATAAGGCAAGAGCGGGTCATTTATTTATTAGATTTTATATTTTTGATTCGGTTTGTCGCCCGCCTTGAACCATAAGGCAAGAGCGGGTCTTTTTATTTATTTGGTTTAATTGCTTTGATTTAATTGCTTTAATTTGAATAATTGCTATGTGATAATTAGATTTGTTTGGGACGATTAAATAATTTTCCAAATAGGAACTCGGTCCGATTTATTTGGGTTGGGTTTAAGTAAATAAATAATTTGGCTTTTCTAATTAAAATAAATTAGAAATCATAGGTTAATAGAGGCCGATTTTCCGGGCGTCGGCTTCTAACGGGTCGACGTACCCAATTCCCTTACCTAGAACTGCATTGGTGCGTCTGACCAGTCTTTTAAAATAATTTGGCCTTAAAACAAATTGGGTTTAAAATGAAGTCATTTTTATAAAAACGGTCCCATTGCCTAAACAATGGGTGGCGACTCAAAATTGTTTATAAGACCGATTTATCGGCACCGCATCCAAAACAAACACATTTTATCCAAAAAACCACAAAAAGGATGTTTTCGGGTCCTTCGAGGGGATTTTCGATGAAAACACCTGGCCGTGCTCTCTTCTGTCTCTCCTTTGATTTCCTTAGCTTCTAGCACGGTTGTGCCTTCTAGCACGGCCTGGGTGTGCTAGAGGCTGAGTGTCTTGCCTTGTAAAGTTCTTTTCTGTGCCAAGTTCCTACAATTTTCTCTTAGATCAAGCGGGTTAAGAATCAAGGAAGCTTTAAACAAAATTATACTAGAATTGAATTAAAATCAAATTAAAGAAATAAAACTTACTAAAATTCTAATAAAAACTATATTAAAAACACTATAAAATTAACACCTATCAGCGGCTGCTGCCGCGGGCAAGGGTGGCGGCGGCGCAGCGGCCGCCCTCCAGCCCGATTTTTGCCTATAAAATAAGCCCCGGTGCAACTTTTTTACTCATTCAGTCTGTGTTGACGGACGCTCTTGTGAACCCCCACCCCAAATATCATAGCAAGTGAATGCATGTGACTAAGGGCAGAAATGCACGTGAATGTATGAGTCGCCACCTTGTTTAATTGTTTTAGGGTAAACTAGGAAAAACCCTAAGTGACTCCAATTTTAATTAACCTAATTATTAGATTAATTAACCCAATGTTAAGGCATGGTCTACGAACCCGAGGTGGATCCCGAGACAATGTCATGCTGATGAACTAACCAAAACATGAATGCTTTGCAGGGTAAGTGATGCAATTGGACCAGTGAAAGTGTTTATGTGATTTTGACTTGCCGCTCGAGGTTAAATCCCGAACGTGCCTACGTACTTCCGTTTGAATGGAAGATCAAAGTCAACGTAGTTCGGTAGGCCTTCTTTGAAGGGCTTTGAATGGGTATGCTTAATGCATGAGTGTGTGTATGCTTTGTGCATTTTGTTTAGGCATTTTGCCTGAAAATTGATTGATTTGATTAGGCATTTGATGCCAAAAAATGTTGATTTTAATGGCTTTTAGCCAAAAGGATTGATTTAGGCAATTAGTTTGCCAAAAATTGATGTTTGGGCTTATTATTGCCAAAAGATGTTCTGTTGGGCGATTGTCGCCAAAATGATTAAGGCATTTGTGCCAAAAGTCGGTATTTGAAGGCTTTTAGCCAAAATGTGTTGATTTAGGCAATTTATTGCCAAAAAAAGGGTTAGGCAATTTGTCGCCCAAGTGATTAAGGCATTTGTGCCAAAAGTTGGTATTTGAAGGCTTCTAGCCAAAAGCTTTATTTAGGCAATTTGTTGCCAAAAGTTTGATTGATTTGGGCATTTGTCGCCAAAATTGATTATTTGAAGGCTTTTAGCCAAAATGAATTGATTTAGGCAATTTTTGCCTAAAGTTGATGTGATTTAGGCGATTGTCGCCAAAATAATTGTTTGAAGGCTTTTAGCCAAAAGATTGATTAGTTCTAAGGCATTTTGCCAAAGCTTTTGATTTAAGCGATTTATCGCTTAAAAGTGGTTAATCTAATTTATAGGCAATTTGTTTGCCAAAAATGAATTGAACCGTGGGCAATTTGTTGCCAAAATGTGATTGATTTAATTGTAGGCAATTTGTTGCCAAAACGTGATTGATTAAGGCTTTTTAGCCACAATTATTAATTAATTGGACTTAAGCCGGATTTGTTCGAAATAAAGGCGATTATACCATAGCTATTAATTAACTAGGTATTTTAAGCCAATATTGTCCGATTTAAGCTTTAATACCACGATTATTTATTAATCGGGCATTTAGCCTAAACTTATTTATTTGACGCAGTTTATTTGCCTAAAGATGTCATGAATGCATTTATGCAGTTATAGAATTATTAGGAGTAAAAGAGAAGAATGTATGAAATGCTAAAATTAAATAGGCAGAGTTTAGTTCATGTACCTGATTTAATCGACGGCCACTTCTTAACTCCAGGTTAAGCTCCTCGTTAAGGGAATATTAATTAATTTAATTTTAAATGACCAAATAACAAAGCAAGAAAATAATAAAACTAAAATAAAAATGCAGAAAAGCAGTAAAGAAACGCAAGGAGCGTAAGGGAGAAGGAGCGTCCGTCAACACAGACTGAATGTGTAAAACTGAGGGCTTCGGGGCCAATTTATAGGCAAAATCGGACTGTTTCGGCGGCCCGCTCCGGCGGCCGGGCCGCCGGACCTCGGTGGCTGGGTCGGCGGTTCTGCTGATTTTTTCGCTCCGGAGGCTTTTTCGGGAGTTCCGGACCTCCAAAAAATATTCCGGGACCAGTTCCGTGATCCTTGTAATTTTCCGGACGTTTCAAGTACCATATTGGCATACTTCCGGTGAACTTCCAGAATGGCCTTTGGTCCAGCCGGACTGTTCGCAGTCCGGGAAAACTGGCCTTTTTTTTTAGCCTCAAAATTTGAGTATGCCTTTTTTTTAGCCTTAAAATCTGGTGAAAAGATGTTTTGCCTCTTAATAAGGGCTTGAAAATATGTTTTGCCTCTTAATGAGGGCTTGAAAAGATGTTTTGCCTCTTAATGAGGGCTTGAAAAGAGATTTTGCCTCTTAATGAGGGCTTGAAAAGATGTTTTGCCTCTTAATGAGGGCTTGAAAAGAGATTTTGCCTCTTAAAGGACTTGAAAAGATGTTTTGCCTCTTAATGAGGGCTTGAAAAGAGATTTGTTTTATTTTTGTTTTTTTTTTCTTTGAGAACCAAGGGTCCACCTAAAGTCGAAATGATCAAATGGCTTGGTTTTGGATGAAAAAAAAGGTTGGCTATTGGTTAGGGTTTCACCCTAGGTTTTATGTAAAAAAAAGGTTAACCATTAACCGAGTTTTACCCTGGGTTTGTGTAAAAGAGATTGACGATGGTTGGGTTTCACCTTGGGTTGTGTATGTTTTTTTTTTATAACACTTGCCCTTGAATCCGACTTGGAGGATTTTGCCCCCTGCTTGAGAGAATTGATAGAATTTTTTCTTAATGAAAGACTAAAAATTCCGCGATTACTTCTGTGATGGGAGAATGGTGAAGGTTCTTATCACTTCTTGCCCCCAGAATGGTGCTGACCATGGAATACTACAAAACATTGGTGTTGCACTTGTCCAATCGATTGAGGAATCAAAGAGAACAAAGCCACTTATATGACTCGAGGAAACGGACAATGCGGATGACATCGCTCGTCTGAAGGGATCGAAGAAACGATGGTCCGAGTGGAGACGAGGTATTAAAGAATTACCTCTCAACGATTGTGTTTGACATTTTTTTGAGGGTTGTTTTGGAAACCCCGGGGATTGAATTGACATTTTCCTCTCTCTCTTTTTTTTCGAGGAATGACTTCAAAGAGTGTCGCTTTCAAAATGAACTTTTGAGAATGACTCGATTTTTGTGACTCGTTGTGGAATGACCACTGGTGATGGAGACTTGATTTAGAGACTCATTGGAGACTCGATTTAGAGACTCAAATTTTTCTTGTAGTGAATTTTGACTCGAAAGGAACTCAGTGATTCCTGAAAAAAAATGATTTATATACTCCCAATGAGACCTTTGAAAGGGATTTTTTTTTTAAGGACATACTTTGCTGTTTATCCTACAAAAATGGACTTTTTAAAAGAATTCATGAAAGCACTTTTTTTTCCTTTTTTTTTCTTCTTTTTTTTTTTTTGCCTTAACTTTTGCCTAGTAGCCGCCCTTTCGGGTTTTCGACTCTAGCAGGCTCTTTGCCCTAACTTTTGCCTAGACTGCCCTTTTGGGTTTTCAGCCTAGCGGGCTCAATTCTTGCCTGAAGCCGTCCTTTCGGGTTTTCAACTCCAGCCTTTTATTTTTCTTTTCTTCTCTTTTTTTTTATTTCTTTTTATTTTTTATATTGGCAAAGAGAAAATGCTTTTTATGATGCAAACCGTGCCTTTGCGGCTGCCTACGTATCTCCAAGAACTCTTCGGGGGATGGGGAGAATCAGGTCTTTCGTAGTTCCTTCCGGATGCGAACTTCGTGCTCGGCTGGTGCAGAATTCATCTCCGGCTTGATGTTAGTGCGGAATTCCTTTCCGTCTTGGTGCGGAATTTATTTCCGACTTGCTGTTGGGGCAAAATTCAATTTCGCCTTAATGCTAATTGTGGACTTCATTTCCGATTTGATTTCTTCGGGATTCCTTCCCGACTTGATTTCTTCGCGGGATTTCTTCCCGGCTTGATGTCTCTGCGGGATTCCTTCCCGACTTGATGTTGATGCAGAATTCATTTCTGACTTGATTTCTTTGCGGGATTTCTTCCCAGCTTGATGTCTTTACGGGATTCATTCCCGACTGGATGTCTTTGCGGGATTCCTTCCCGACTTGATGTTGATGTAGAATTCATTTCTGACTTGATTTCTTTGCGGGATTTCTTCTCGGCTTGATGTCTTTACGGGATTCATTCCCGACTGGATGTCTTTGCGGGATTCCTTCCCGACTTGATGTTGATGCAGAATTCATTTCTGACTTGATTTCTTCGCGGGATTTCTTCCCAGCTTGATGTCTTTGCAGGATTAATTCCCGACTGGATGTCTTTGCGGGATTCCTTCCCGACTTGATGTCGATGCAGAATTCGTTTCTTACTTGATTTCTTTGCGGGATTCCTTCCCGGCTTGATGTCTTTGCGGGATTTCTTCCCGACTTGATGTCTTTACGGGATTCCTTCCCGACTTGATGTCGATGCAGAATTCGTTTCTGACTTGATTCTTTGCGGGATTCCTTCCCGGCTTGATGTCTTTGCGGGATTCCTTCCCGACTTGATGTCTTTACGGGATTCATTCCCGACTTTGATGATGTTGAATCAACTTATTGACTCGAGCTCGTATGATAGTGATGACCCTAGGCGAATCTGACTTTGTTGTTGTAGTGGTTTTACCACTGGTGCACTGAAATATGACTTGTATTCATCACAAAGAGTTTTGAATACCCACATTGTGGTGGTAACTTGAGTGGCTTGAGTGTTGAAGAAGCTTTTATGCTTTGAGTTTGTGGCTTTGCCACGTTTGAATTCTTGAGGTTAATTTGATTCCTTTTCTTGAACTTTATCTTCTTCTGAATTTGAAACTTATTTCCTCAATGGTTCTCCTCTCCATAAGGAATTTTGAGGAGACTCTTCCTTTGCCTTGTTTTGAGAAATGATCCTTGTTTATAAGGACACTTGTACTTGTGCCATGCTTGGCGCTTGATTTTCAAGGTGTTTGTTGTCATCCAATTTGTGAAAATGACTGCTTCTTTTAACTTGCTTTTTTTTTAAAATATGAGCAGCCGCTTGATCTTTGTCCTTATGGCTGAAATGATTTGTCATCTACCCTTGATGGGCTTGAATTTAACGGAGAGCTTGCAGTTGACCCATTTTTGACAACTTGATTTCCTGTAGCTTTGTCCTTGATTTTCTTCTTTTGTGCAGAAGTTCCTTTTGACCTATTTTTTTTCTTTTGCTTTGTTTGCTTCCTTTTGACCAGGGGTTCCTTCTGTCCCGTTTTTCCTTTTGCTTGCTTAGAAGCAGCCTCTCCATAAAGAATTTCGAGGCAACTTGATTCTGAGATGACTTGAGTAGTGTATGGATAGCATTGCGACTTCGTGCAGACCCAACCCAATTCCAAACATAACTTCTTTATTCTGTCGCTTTTAAGCTCAAAATTCAGACACCTCTTTGTCGGAGCCTCTTCCATTCCTGGGTTTTCGGAGAAACCATTCTGGCCCTAACCCCTTCAATCGGCTTTGCCTCGGTACTGTTTGAAGTCTTGCGTAACCTTTGCTGGATCCTTTCCATGATTACCCTTCAAAACTTCCCCTCTGATGGCGCTTCTTAGGATGCCCCCAGCTTTGACTGATGCAGAGCAAATGAAAGGATGAATGCATTTTTCTTTGCCAATTTTTATTATCTCTTTTTTTTATCATCATTTTTTTTAATTTTTTATTATTATTATTTTTTTTTTGTGCTTTCACAGGAAAGGATAGGGAAAGAGTATAAACATGATTGGAACGTAAACTGATCCCTTTTTATTGATAAGACACAATTTGTGTACAAAAGATACTTAGATTTACAAATTTGAATTGAATGAAAACTTGAATGGGGATGAAAATGAAAAGAAAAAACTAGACCCTAAAAGATAGACTCTAGGTGGACTGTGATGGACTAGGATTGGATTGACTGTAATGACTTTGTTCTTCTCGATGCTTAAATCGATCAGACAAGTTGTTGTTGGTCTTGAACAATTCCTTTGTTCTTTTGGAGGTTTGATCTCAGCCTTTTCAGACACAAACTTCATTCATTTCTAAGAAAAGTTCGAAAGGATCGAACGATTCTTGTTCAGCAATTTTTTTTGTATTAATCCCATGGTTAGGCAAGGGATTGGTTGATATTCAGCTTGCTCTTGGGGATGATGGACCCATTGTCAACAAGGTCTTGTAGGCGGTTTTTCAAAGTCCAGCATGATTCTGCTTCTTGTATGAGTCTTCTTTGAGTTGACCCAACTGGATTAAGTCTTCCACCTTAGTTGCAGTCGCAATGAGCGATTGGAACGTAGGCAAGTACTGTGTTTGAAGTTGTGACTGGTAGACAGGCAATAAATTCTTGATTATTATGTCAACTTGTTCCTGTTCAGAGGGTCGGTTGATCATTTGAGCAGCTTTGGCTCTCCACCTCCAAAGGAACGAGGAGAAGGGCTCACTGTTCTTTTGTTTAGTGGTTTCCAGCTCCCTCCGGGTAACATCCACTTCGATATTATAATGGTACTGCGTGTTGAAAGCATTGCATATGTCCTCCCAACTCTTCATTTTGGAACGATCCAAGCTCACAAACCATCTTAATGCAGCACCAGTCAAAGATTGCTGAAACAACTGAGCAAGGAGCTCGCTGTTCAGGCCAAACGGGTTGAGGGCACCCACATACATTTTCAGGTGCGTTTTGGGACAAGTGGTTCCGTCAAACTTGTTCATGTTAGGCATCTTGAACTTGGTCGGCAGTCTTGCTTCGGGGAACAAGGACAAGGAGTCCATGTCCACCACTTCCTTGTGTGTCTTAAGGGCAGTAATAGACCTTTCCAACAGTTCCAGCTTCTCTCTCATTTTCTGAGCTTCCAGCTCAAAAGCAGTTCCAGAGGGCATGTCATCCGGGGCAGGGTTTGAGGACGTCGGTGCAGCACCGGGTCCCTGATTGGAGGCAGCAGGTCCGCTTCCCCCGGCTGAAGCTCCATTTCCATTACCACCTCCTAGTTCAGCTATTAGGGCAGTCCTTTGGGCGGCTAATGCCTCATTCATTCTAACCTCCATTCTGGCCTCCAGTTGTTCAATAAGGTTTTGGATGTCAGTAAGTGATGCCATTGGTGCAATCGGGGTTGTTGGACTTGTGGGTGAGAGCTCAGTTGGTGTTTCGGGTACAGGTGGTCTTTGGAGGGGTACCTATGAAAGGACATAGTCAAAACGATTAGACTATCCTATATAAGGTGTTTTCATAGGGTATGTGAGATACTGTGAGGTAGGGTAGTGTATGGGTAAGGTATTTGGACTTGACCCTGTGAGATGGGACGGTTTGACCCTGTGTGGTAGGGTAATGTTGGTATGCTAGGACACCTCGACTTTTCGAAAGGCCCTAAGTTCTCAAAAAAAATTTTTTTTTTTTTTGGGCCTTAGGGGCCAAAATGTGAATTTTTGGGCCTTAGGCCAAATTGGGAATTTTTGGGCCCTTGGGGCCAAATTGGGAATTTTTTGGCCTCTGTGGCCAAGAATGTGAACTTTTGGGCCTTAGTGGCCAAATTGTGAACTTCTGGGCATTAGGGGCCAAATTGAGAATTTTTGGGCCTTAGGGGCCAAATTGAAAATTTTTGGGCCTTAGGGGCCAAATTGGAAATTTTCCAGGTCTCAGAGACCAAAATGTAATTTTTCAGGTCTCAGGGACCAAAATGTAATTTTTCAAGTCTCAGGGACCAAAATGTGATTTTCCAGCCTTGAAATGGAATTTTTTTTTTTTTAAGATTCTCTTTTTTTATCATTGTCCAGACCTTTTTTTTTTGTGAAGTATGGGATCAATGCGTGAATGCGCACAACATCACAACATAATTCATTTTTAATGGAATGATTCAGCATCATTGGGTGCATACAGTCCTAAAGGATAGGTTCTATAGGCTATGACACAAATAGAGAATTGGCTTATTAAGGGACCCTTGAACCTTGAGCATGGATATACCTAACCACATGTGAAACAAAGAGTTTCGCGTGAGTCCAACGGTACGCATACTCATGGGCCATCCCCAAAAGGATTAGGGATGGTTTGCGGTAACAGGAAGGACGCTTTGGCTGTCCGTCGACATAATTAAGGAGACCTGCCGATCAGCGCTACTTGCTATCCAGACTCAAAAGTTTGAATAGAAGAGAAGAAATTCATTTGAAATTCATTTTTTATGCAATGGAGAAAAGGATTCTCAATCGTGCAAATAAATAAACAAATTTGAATGATTCAAAGTAAATTTCAATTAGGTCCAAATTCTTTTTGTTAAGCATTCTTAAAGAAAGAATACTTAATCTTTGTTGGGGACCCTGCAAAACAAAGCATAGTAAAATAATACCCTGAAGAAGGGCAGGTTAGTTTACACAACAATTGTAGTCCACTTTATGCAAAATGATTACATAATTCCCCAGCAGAGTCGCCAAACTGTGAACCCCCACCCCAAATATCATAGCAAGTGAATGCATGTGACTAAGGGCAGAAATGCATGTGAATGTATGAGTCGCCACCTTGTTTAATTGTTTTAGGGTAAACTAGGAAAAACCCTAAGTGACTCCAATTTTAATTAACCTAATTATTAGATTAATTAACCCAATGTTAAGGCATGGTCTACGAACCCGAGGTGGATCCCGAGACTATGTCATGCTGATGAACTAACCAAAACAATGAATGTTTTGCAGGGTAAGTGATGCAATTGGACCAGTGAAAGTGTTTATGTGATTTTGACTTGCCGCTCGGGGTTAAATCCCGAACGTGCCTACGTACTTCCGTTTAAATGGAAGATCGAAGTCAACGTAGTTCGGTAGGCCTTCTTTGAAGGGCTTTGAATGGGTATGCTTAATGCATGAGTGTGTGTATGCTTTGTGCATTTTGTTTAGGCATTTTGCCTGAAAATTGATTGATTTGATTAGGCATTTGATGCCAAAAAATGTTGATTTTAATGGCTTTTAGCCGAAAGGATTGATTTAGGCAATTAGTTTGCCAAAAATTGATGTTTGGGCTTATTATTGCCAAAAGATGTTCTGTTGGGCGATTGTCGCCAAAATGATTAAGGCATTTGTGCCAAAAGTCAGTATTTGAAGGCTTTTAGCCAAAATGTATTGATTTAGGCAATTTATTGCCAAAAAAAGGGTTAGGCGATTTGTCGCCCAAGTGATTAAGGCATTTGTGCCAAAAGTTGGTATTTGAAGGCTTTTAGCCAAAAGCTTTATTTAGGCAATTTGTTGCCAAAAGTTTGATTGATTTGGGCGTTTGTCGCCAAAATTGATTATTTGAAGGCTTTTAGCCAAAATGAATTGATTTAGGCAATTTTTGCCAAAAGTTGATGTGATTTAGGCGATTGTCGCCAAAATGATTGTTTGAAGGCTTTTAGCCAAAAGATTGATTAGTTCTAAGGCATTTTGCCAAAGCTTTTGATTTAAGCGATTTACCGCTAAAAAGTGGTTAATCTAATTTATAGGCAATTTGTTTGCCAAAAATGGATTGAACCGTGGGCAATTTGTTGCCAAAATGTGATTGATTTAATTGTAGGCAATTTGTTGCCAAAACGTGATTGATTAAGGTTTTTTAGCCACAATTATTGATTAATTGGACTTAAGCCGGATTTGTTCGAAATAAAGGCGATTATACCATAGCTATTAATTAACTAGGTATTTTAAGCCAATATTGTCGGATTTAGGCTTTAATACCACGATTATTTATTAACCGGGCATTTAGCCTAAACTTATTTATTTGAGGCAGTTTATTTGCCTAAAGATGTCATGAATGCATTTATGCAGTTATAGAATTATTAGGAGTAGAAGAGAAGAATGTATGAAATGCTAAAATTAAATAGGCAGAGTTTAGTTCATGTACCTGATTTAATCGACGGCCACTTCTTAACTCCAGGTTAAGCTCCTCGTTAAGGGAATATTAATTAATTTAATTTTAAATGACCAAATAACAAAGCAAGAAAATAATAAAACTAAAATAAAAATGCAGAAAAGCAGTAAAGAAACGCAAGGAGCGTAAGGGAGAAGGAGCGTCCGTCAACACAGACTGAGTGTGTAAAACTGAGGGCTTCGGGGCCAATTTATAGGCAAAATCGGACTGTTTCGGCGGCCCGCTCCGGCGGCCGGGCCGCCGAACCTCAGTGGTTGGGCCGGCGGTTCTTCTGATTTTTTCGCTCCGGAGGCTTTTCCGGGAGTTCCGGACCTCCAAAAAATATTCCGGGACCAGTTCCGTGATCCTTGTAATTTTCCGGACGTTTCAAGTACCATATTGGCATACTTCCGGTGAACTTCCAGAATGGCCTTTGGTCCGGCCGGACTGTTCGCAGTCCAGGAAAACTGGCTTTTTTTTTAGCCTCAAAATTTGAGTATTCACAGCTCTCTTCATCCCTACGCTCCTTGCGGTTCTTTTACTGCTTTTCTGCATTTAGTGTAGGCTTTTATTTTGCTGTTGTGATACTTGGTCACTTAAATTAAATTAATTTTAATTAATATTCCTCAAACGAGGAGCTTAACCTGGAATTTCCAAGCTGAAACTAAGAAGCGGTCGCCGATTAACTCAGGTAATAACGAAACCCTGTCTATTTAATTTCAGTATTTCATGCATATTTCTCTTCTACTCCTAATTCTACAACTACATTCACACCATCATCATCATTTCGGCAAATAAATTGCCTTAAGTAAATAAGTTTAGGCTAAGATGCCCGGTTAATCAATAATCGTGGTATTCATGCCAAACTCCGACAATATTGGCTAAAGCCTAGTTAATTAATAACTATGGTACAATCGTCTTTATTTCGAACAAGTTCGGCTAAAAGTCCAATTAATTAATAATTATGGCTAAAAGCCTTAATGAACCACGTTTTTTGGCAACAAATTGCCTAAAGTTTAATCAATCACATTTTGGCAAAAAATTGCCTAAATTAAACTTCAAAGCTTTGGCAAAATGCCTTAAATTAATCAATCTTTTGGCTAAAAGCCTTAAAACATCAATTTTGGCGACAATCGCCCAATCAACACTTTTGGCAAACAAATTGCCTAAATCAACTCATTTTGGCTAAAAGCCTTCAAATAATCACTTTTGGCAAACTAATTGCCTAAATCACATCAACTTTTGGCAACAATTGTCTAAATCAATCTTTTTGGCTAAAAGCCTTAAATCAACATTTTTGGCAGCAAATGCCTAAAACAACAAATCAACACTTTTGGCAACAAATGCCTAAAACAACAAATCAATCAAACTTTGGCAAAATGCCTAAACAAAATGCATGAAGCATACACACACTCATGCATTAAGCATACCCATTCAAAGCCCTTTAAAAAAGGCCTATCGAACTACGTCAACTTTGATCTTCCATTCAAACGGAAGTACGTAGGCACGTTCGGGATTTAACCCCGAGCGGCAAGTCGAAATCACTTGAACATTTCATTGGTCCAATTACATCTTTTACCTTGCAAAGCATTCATTCATCAGTTAGTTCATCAGCATGACATAGTCTCGGGATCCACCTCGGGTTCGTAGATTGTGCCTTAACATTGGGATAATTAATCTAGTAATTAGGTTAATTAAAATTGGAGTCAACTTAGGGTTTTTTCCTAGTTTACCCTAAAATAATTAAACAAGGTGGCGACTCACACATTCACGTACATTTCTGCCCTTAGTCATATTCATCATATGCCTATTTTTCGGGGGAGGGGTTCACAGCGTCAAAAGGAGTAGGCCTACGTAAAAGCCCGAATCCTGTTTGCGGAACCCGGATTTTGTAAGCCCAATAGACCAAAGCCCATGCATGTAGTTGAAAGCCTTAGTCACTTCCTCATAAGGAAAACTAGAGTCTGTTTGCGGTTGTTCTGTTACATTCATTCCGAGAGTTTGTTTCGCCAATCTCAAAACCCCCTGCTGGTTGTCGAGATTAGACCAAATCCTAGGAAACAAGTGTCGGAATTTCTACCAACAGAACTCGTGTGTGGGAGAGATAAGGTTGGAAGGCATGCATTTCCCAACTCTCGTTCCCCTGTGTGTTATAAACTGTTCATATGCTGTGACATTCATGCATCACGTAATGTTTTTCGTTTCAGCCATGCATTATTAAGAGCTAATTTTCGGTATGGATGTTTGATCTTGCTTTTGAGAGTGGACCTCTAATTCGTTTTGAATAACATAATGCAATCGTTTATAATGAATCAATACCCAAAAAGAAAAGGGAGCTATAAGGGGGTTGCGATTCCTTTGTATTTTCACATTTCTCGCATTATCTGAAAGTAAGCGTGAGATTGCAAAAAGCTTTGTAACTAATCAAAATGAGATCCTGCTTGGGACCATCTGTTCCAAGGCAAAAAGTAAGGACACCAAAAACAAAAAATAAGAAATATCTCGCTTGGAAATTCTTTCATTCCAAGGCAAAAATTAGGGACTCGAGAGAAAATAGCCGACTATAAAATCCAAAAGGAACGGTCGACGACAGATAATGCCAAAAATGTTTGAATACAAAGTAAATTATTGCTATGATTATTCATACAGAATTTTAGGTCCACTCGTCGAAAATGAGATCTTATTTCCATACCGGTTATTAGCACATTAGAATTGCATTCTTCATCCTATGTACCTCTATTTTTCATGCATGCATGCAGAACCCCTTTAACTCAGGTCATTTTATTTATCAGCCAAAATTGATCCGTCCCGGGAAACCACTTCGAGAGCTTGCGCCGACAGCCTGGTCAACGTCTGGTCAGAGCGTCCCCAATCCCCGAGCGTGCTCCTGTTAGTCCTGTGGTCAGTTCAAGTTCATCTGATTCAATTCCTGATTTAGATCCAGTTATAGTTGAGATGGCTAACAATACCGTGAATGAGACTGGTTTTTCTCCGGCCCAGTTAAGGGCCATATCTGATATAATAGCCACTGCTTTGGCTCAAGAGAGGGCACAGAACCAGGTTCCCCCTTCTTCAAGCAATCAAACTTCTTCCCCTATAATTGAGGAAAGGGAGACTCCAGAACCCGCTTTGGGTAACCAAGCATTAGCTGATAATGTTAGTCCGGCTGGGAATGATCTGATTAAGCAGCTAGCAGAACTGAAGGATAAGGTGGAGAAGATGATTGTTTCGAAAGAAAAGGATCCAGTCACCAATTTCCATGTGGCTGAATATGTCTTGAAGCCCACTAGTTCCACTTCTTCCAAGACCTTCAAGCATACCTTATTCGAAGGGGATAACGACCCAAGATCTCATTTGTTGGAGTTCATTCGAGTTGCTCAGATGAACCAGTATGATGAGGATGATGTGCTACGGGTCCTCAAACACTGCACAAGAGCTATAGGAGATGGTATGACGGTTTGGATGTGGAGATAGAAAGAGATTGGGTCAAGCTTCAGACCGCTTTTCTCAAACACTTTAAAACAGATGAAAGCGATGAGTTTAGTCTCCGCGATTTGGAGAGTTTGAAGCAGGGAAAGGATGAAAGCTTCTCCGATTATTACAAAAGATGGAGGACAAAGCTGTTTATGGTCCAGACAAGGCCAAAGGAATAAGAGTTGATCTGGATTTTCAGCCGAAGCCTGTTACCTTACTTCAAGGAGAGGATGTTGGCTCAACCTCTCACCGTCTTTTCTCTGGTACAAAGGGCTGGACTGAATATTGAAGAGTTGTACAAAGAAGAGGAAAAGAAAAGCCGGGGGTTTGGTAACTACCAATCTTCCTATAGTGATCACAATAGAAGTACTGGTAATGCTGCTACAAATCAGTCGGGTAGTAACAATACAGTTGGAGCTGTTAGTGAGAGAATGAGAAGAGAATTCACTGATTTGGGTAGATCGTTAAGCACAGTTATGAGATCCTGCATCAGGAATGGTGTATTGTCAAAGTTGACAATTGATCCATCTAGGCCTATTCGGGGTAGGTTTGTTGATCGAAGCTGTGAATATCATCAATGCAAAGGTCATTCTACCGATGATTGCTTCCAGCTCAGGCATGATATACAAAATTTGATAGATAGCGGGAAGATCACTAAGCCTTCTAAGTGTAATAAGCCGAGTACAGGGAATAATCCTTTGCCGCAGTACCAGTACAACTATCCATCTCACCAGTCTCAAACAGGTGGATCAGTTAACACGATTGGAAGCAGTTCGCCGGAAGAGTTGGTATTGGCAGAGGCAGATTTGGAAGAGAGAATCTGTGCTATGTCAAACATTCGGGATGACTGTGGCGGAGGAAGCCGAGAGGAAGATGCAGGAGATGTCAACATGCTCATCTACTGAAGTTAGGAGTCTCTTAATGATCATATTGAGCATGTTAGGATAGTACTATAAACATTGAGATCTGAAAAGTTGTATGCTAAACTTAACAAATGCACATTCTGCATAGATAGACTTGTATTTCTTAGATTTGTTGTGAGTGCACAGGGTATTGAAGTAGATGAGGAGAAAGTAAAAGCTATCAAAGAATGGCCAACTCCCAAATCAATTTCTGAAGTTAGGAGCTTTCATGGGTTGGCAAGCTTTTATAGAAGGTTTGTAAAAGATTTCTCTTCAATTGCAACACCACTAACAGAAATAATCAAAAAGGAAGTTGGGTTCAAGTGGGAAGAAGAGCAACAAAAGGCGTTTGACACGCTTAAAGGGAAGTTAACTTCTGCACCTATACTTTCTTTACCTAATTTTGAAGGTACTTTTGAGATTGAGTGTGATGCTTCGGGTGTGGGAATTGGTGCTGTCCTAATGCAAGAAAAGAAACCAATTGCCTACTTTAATGAGAAGTTGAATGGAGCACAACTCAACTATTCAACCTATGACAAAGAGTTGTATGCCTTGGTAAGAACTCTAAATGTATGGCAACACTACTTACTACCTAAGGAGTTTGTCATCCATACAGACCATGAGGCCCTAAAACACTTGAAGGGTCAAGGTAAGCTTAATAAAAGGCATGGTAAGTGGGTTAAATTTATTGAACAATTTCCATATGTGATTAAATACAAGCATGGAAAAGATAATATTGTTGCTGATGCATTGTCAAGAAGATATACTCTAATTACTACTCTTAGTTCTAAATTGCTTGGATTTGAGTATGTTAAGGACTTATATGAGAATGATTATGACTTTGGCAACATATATGTAGCATGTGAGCATGGAGCATTTGATAAGTTCTATAGACATGATGGATATTTGTTTAAAGGCAGCAAACTTTGTGTGCCTAAATGTTCTATGCGTGAATTGCTTATGCTTGAATCTCATAGTGGGGGATTGATGGGACACTTTGGGGTACATAAGACTTATGATATGTTGAATGAACACTTTTATTGGCCTTATATGATTAAAGATGTAGAAAGAGTTTGTAATTCTTGTATTGCTTGTAAACAGGCCAAATCTAAGTCTATGCCTCATGGATTGTACATGCCTTTACCTGTTCCTAGTTCACCTTGGACTGATATATCCATGGACTTTGTGCTTGGTTTACCTAGGACTAGGCGTGGTAAGGACAGTATATTTATTGTTGTTGATAGGTTTAGCAAGATGGCTCATTTTATTCCTTGTCATAAAATTAATGATACCAATAATGTTGCTGATCTATTCTTTAGAGAAGTGGTAAGGTTACATGGGGTACCACAAACTATAGTTTCTGATAGGGATGCAAAATTCCTCTCACACTTTTGGAGAGTTTTGTGGGGTAAGCTTGGAACTAAATTGCTTTATTCTACAACTTATCATCCACAAACAGATGGACAAACTGAAGTTGTGAATAGAACTTTAGGAACATTGCTTCGTGCCATTGTGGGTAAGAACTTAAAAACTTGGGAAGATTGTTTGCCATTCATTGAGTTTGCATATAATCGTAGCATACATTCTACTTCAGGTTTTAGCCCATTTGAACTTGTTTATGGCTTTAATCCACTAACTGTATTAGATCTTGTTCATTTACCTTTGAATGAACTTTCTAATTTAGATGGTGCTAGAAAGGTAGAATTGGTGAAGTCTTTACATGAGAAGGCTAGAGCCAACATAGAAAAGAGGAACAAGCAATATGCTGATAGAGCAAACAGAGGAAGGAAGAAGTTGGTGCTTATGCCAGGTGATTGGGTTTGGGTACACTTTCGCAAGGAAAGGTTTCCCAATCAAAGAAAGAATAAGCTAGATGCACGTGGAGATGGTCCATTCCAAGTCTTAGAGCGCATCAATGACAATGCCTACAAAATAGACTTGCTAGGTGAGTATGGTGTTTCTGCAACTTTTAATATTAGTGATTTGTCTCCCTTTGACATGGATGCAGATTTGAGGACAAATCTTTTTAAAGAAGGGGGGATGATACGGATCCACTACCACCAACCACCTATGGAGCTCAAGGAAACAAGGACCACATCAATGGCAATCCATTAGTGCTTCCTAGTGGACCAATTACAAGGAGCCGTGCAAAGAAGTATGGAGCAACCATGTCCTTATACATTCAAGAACAAATCACACAAGAGCTCCATGACCTTGCTTTCAACAAGTGCTATGAAGAACTTAAAGGAACACCTAAGTTTCTCACATTAATGGAAGCACATGTTGAGTTGGAACCTGAATTCCCAACACATGACATGCCTACAACATGCTTGGTTAGCACGCCCGTGCAAGGTGGCACGGCCCAGGCCGTGCACTCTTCTGCCTCTCGCGAGGAAAACCCAAACATGCGCGCACGCCCATGCCAACTAGCACGCCCTAGACCGTGCACTCCTCTGCCTCTCACAAAGGAAGCTTTACATTGAAGCACGCCCGTGCGCATTGGCACGCCCTAGACCGTGCAACCCCCTGCCTCTCATTAAACTAGTTAGCTTATTTTGAGTTTTTTGCAATGTAAATGGGTTGGGCCTCCTATATTTCGGCCACCCTTGATTAGTTAGCCTTATTTTGTTTAGATTTGGTCAATCTTTAGTAGATTTGGATTAGATATCCAAATCCTTAAGTTGTTATGATTTTGTTAGTCATATCCTTAGTTGGTTTAGATTTGCTAAATCCTACTCCTTAGCTAACTCTAAATCCTTTAAGGATCTGGACCTCTTAGATTAGTATAAATAGCTTGTTATTTTGTAATTATTCACATTATTCAATCAATTAATCAAAGAGAGATCTTCTTCTTTCATGCCTTTGGCGTGTTCATGTTTTTAGAGGGTGTGAGATTGCATTCTTCTAATTGCATTAAGAATCAAGGTAAACTTATCAATTCTTTGTGGCATTTATCTTATTCTCTTACTTTATTATTGGTGTTCTTGCTTCTTTAAGCTTTGGGTGCCATAGAGGGGAGTTTATTTAGATCTTTGATCTCTTCCAAAACTTGTTATAGAGTTCATGGGATTTATTTTCATTGGGTTCCGCGTCAAGACTAGAAAAATTTAGCAATTTTTGCCAAAATTTAACAAAATTTTTGCTAAAGTTTCAAACTTTTTTGCAATGGATAAAAAATAAAATTTTCAAGGTTTGCTTAAAAGATAATATTTTTGGTTCCGGGACGAGTTTCCAAACTGGGGGCAAAAATAAAATCTTTTGCCTTGATGCAAAATTTCAAATTTCAAAGTTTATTATGAATGCATGGGGGCATGTGACGCTCCAACATCTAACAAAAGCGAGATCTATTTGTACACAGAAATTGCTCTTTTCTCTTGAAAAATTTTTCAGGCCAACCGGTGATGGTTTCTCGAAGCCGTTAGGTCCCACCAAGCAGTGATGGTGTATTGCGAAGCTGTTTGGATTCTAATCCTAATTGGTAATGGTGTATTACGAAGCTGATCAGGACAAGGCAAGATCTGTTTGTGCACAGAAATTGCTCTTTTTCAAATCTTCTAAAGCCGATTAAACTGAGCTGAGGAAGTGAACAACAAAGCTGATTAAATCGAGCTTTGGACAAGGCAAAATCTGTTTGTTTACATAGATTGCTCTTTGGACCCACAAAGCGAGATCTATTTGTATACAGAAATTGCTATTTGGTCCCATTCCCACCAGGCAAAATCTGTTTGTATATAGAGATTACTCTGTGGACCCACAAAGCGAGATTTGTTTGTATACAGAAATTGCTATTTGGTTCCACCAAGTGAGATCTATTTGTATACAGAGATTGCTCTTTGGACCCACAAAGTGAGATCTGTTTGTATACAGAAATTGCTATTTGGTCCCACCAAGCGAGATCTGGTTGTATACAAAGATTGCTCTTTAGACCCACAAAGAGAAATATGTTTGTATGTGTGAATACTCAAATTTTGAGGCTCAAAGAGCCATTTTTTTCGGACTGCAAACAGTCCGGTCGGACCGGAGGTCATTCAAAAAGTTCACCAGAAGTGTGCCAATATGGTACTTGAAATGTCCGAAAAATTACGAGGATCACGGAACTGGTCTCGAAATATTTTTTGGAGGTCCGGAACTCCCGGAAAAGCCTCCGGAACGAAAAAAGAAAAAAAGAGAGGGAAAAGGCACACATGCCCGCCCGCGGGGGTGGGCACGCCCGCCCAGCTAGGGCAGGCACGCCCGCCCAAGCCTGGCGGGCGCGCCCGCCCAGGCCAGGCGGGCACACCCGCCCAGCCCAGGCGGGCAGGGGCACCCGGGGTCGCGTTTTTTTCCTATAAAAAACGGCTTTGGGGCTCCGTTTTGAGACACTCAGTCTGTGTTGACGGACGCTCCTTCTCCCTCACGCTCTTTGCGATTCTTTTACTTCTTTTTCTGCATTTTTAATTTAGTTTTATTGCTTTCTTTCTTTGTTATTTGGTCACTAAAATTAAATTAATTAAAATTCCCTTAACGAGGAGCTTAACCTGGAGTTAAGAAGTGGCCGTCGATTAAATCAGGTACGTAAACTAAACTCTGCCTATTTAATTTTAGCACTTCATGCATGCTTCTCTTCTACTCCTTATAACTCTACAACTGCATAAATGCATTCGCATCACAATTAGGCAAATAAACTGCCTCAGTTAAATATGATTAAGCTTTAATGCCCGGTTAATCAATAATCGTGGTATTAAGCTTAAATCCGACAATATCGGCTAAAAGGACCTAGTTAATCAATAACTACGGTTAATTGCCTTTATTTCGAACAGCCTGGCTTAAGTCCAATTAATCAATAATTGTGACTAAAAAGCCTTAATCAATCACGTGTTGGCAATAAATTGCCTACAATTAAATCAACCACATTTTGGCAACAAATTGCCCATGGTTCAATCAATTTTTGGCAAATAAATTGCCTATAAATTAGATTAACCACTTTTTAGCGACAAATCGCTTAAATTACAATTTTTTAGCTAAAAGCCTTCACACTATTGCTTTTGGCAAATAAATTGTCTTAAGTCAATCAATTTTGGCGACAATCGCCTAAATCACATCAATTTTTGGCAACAATTGCCTAAATCAATCCTTTTGGCTAAAAGGCTTAAATCAACATTTTTGGCGATAAACGCCTAAATCAAATCAATCAATTTTTTTTTTGGCAAAATGCCTAAACAAAATGCACAAAGCATACACACACTCATGCATAAAGCATATCTATTCAAAGCCCTTCAAAGAAGGCCTATCGAACTACGTTGACTTTGATCTTCCATTCAAACGGAAGTACGTAGGCACGTTCGGGATTTAACCCCGGGCGGCAAGTCGAAATCACATAAACATTTTTCATTGGTCCAATTACCTTGCAAAGCATTCATTCATTGGTTAGTTTATCAGCATGACATAGTCTCGGGATCCATCTCGGGTTTGCAAACCATGCCTTAAACATTGGGATAATTAGCCTAGACTTAGGTTAATTAAAATTGGAGTCACTTAGGGTTTTTCCTAGTTTACCCTAAAATAATTAAACAAGGTGGCGACTCATACATTCACGTGCATTTCTTCCTTTAGTCATATGCATTCACTATGCTATGATATTTGGGGGAGGGGTTCACAGTTTGGCGACTCTGCTGGGGAGGTTATGTAATCATTTTGCATAAAGTGGACTACGACCGTTGTGTAAACTAACCTGCCCTTCTCAGGGTATTATTTTACTATGCTTTGTTTTGCAGGGTACCCTAGCGAAGATTAAGTGTTCTTTCTTTAAGAATGCTTAATAAGGAGAATTTGGACCTAATGAAAATTTACTTTAAATCATTTAAATTTGTTGATTTATTTGCACGAATTGAGAATCTTTTTCTCCATTGCATAAAAAACAAATTTCAAATGAATTTCTTCTCTCTCTGTTCAAACTTCTGAGTTTGGATAGCAAGTAGCGCTGATCGGCAAGTCTCTTTGATTATGTCGACGGACAGCCAAAGCGTCCTCCCTGTTGTCGAAAACCATCCCTAATCCTTTTGGGGATGGCCCATGGGCATGCGTACTGTTGGACCCACGCGAAACTCTTTGTTTCACATGTGTTTAGGTATATCCATGCTCAAGGCTCAAGGGTCCCTTTATAAGCCGATTCTCTATTCGTGTCATAGCCTATAGAACCTACCCTCTAGGACTGTATGCACCCAATGATGAGAACCATACCATTAAAACAGATTATGACGTGCTGTTACGTGCATTCACGACATACCATAAACATGGGGTAAACGCAAAGAGGACGGAAAACACTCTTTCACCATTAGTCATGCACAGTTGGACAAGGAGTCAACCTACCTCATACACCAAACACTATACCTAATCCAACTACCCTTGTACTTTCAGGTGCCCACGATCCAAGTGCCCACATCAGTGCCAGCCACACCTACAGTACTATCACCAGCTTCACCAGCTTCACCTACAACTTCAACAGCTTTACCTGCATCAATGGCATCACTTGCTGATATCCAAACCCTCATCGAACAACTAGAGGCCAGAATGGAGGCCAGAATGAATGAGGCATTGGCTGCCCAAAGGACTGCCCTGATAGCTGAGCTGGGCA
This sequence comes from Jatropha curcas, assembly GCF_041381405.1. Lineage (NCBI taxonomy): Eukaryota > Viridiplantae > Streptophyta > Magnoliopsida > Malpighiales > Euphorbiaceae > Jatropha > Jatropha curcas. Next base: position 16,480,031 of record NC_143161.1, read on the forward strand.
ATGGTAATGGAAATGGGGCTTCGGCCGGGGGAAGTGGACCTGCTGCCTCCAATCAGGGTCCTACTGCTGAGCCAACAAACCCTACCCTGAACCTGGACGACATGCCCTCCAAAACTGCTTCCGAGCTAGAAGCTCAAAGGATGAGGGAAAAGTTGGAACTGCTGGAAAGGTCTATCACTGCCCTGAAGACCCACAAGGAAGTGGTGGACATGGACTCTTTGTCTTTGTTCCCCGAAGCCAGGTTACCAACTAAATTCAAAATGCCCAACATGGACAAGTTTGATGGAACCACTTGTCATAAAACACATTTGAAAATGTATGTGGGTGCCCTAAACCCATTAGGATTGAGCAGTGAGCTCCTTGCTCAGTTGGTCCAACAATCTCTTACCGGTGCTGCATTAAGATGGTTTGTTAGCCTTGATCGGTCTAAGATGAAGACCTGGGAGGATATCTGTAATGCATTCAATTCACAGTACCACTACAATATGGAGGTGGATGTTACTCGAAGAGAGTTAGAGACCACCAAGCAGAAGAATAATGAGCCTTTCTCCTCGTTCCTTACGAGGTGGAGGGCCAAGGCTGCCCAGATGATTAATCGGCCTTCTGAGCAGGAGCAGGTCGATATAATAATAAAAAACCTGCAGCCTGTTTACCAACAACGGTTGCAAACCCAGTACCTACCAACGTTCCAGTCGCTCATCGCCACTGCTACAAAGGTGGAAGATCTGATCCAAATAGGGCAACTGAAAGATGACTCAGGAACCTCTAAATACAAGAAGCCTAGCCAAGCTAGCAAAGTCCACGAAGTGGCGAGCATCACCCCCACTAACCCATTACGTGTGGGGAACATGAGGAACGGTAATCAGTCGAGAAGAACATACACTGACCTTGGAATGCCAATCCTTTTGGTTTTTAGAGAGGCTGTCAAGGCCAACTATATCAAGCCTCTAGAAGTAAGGCCACCTCCCAATCCATTGCCAAGAAACTACAAGGCAGATGAATATTGCGAGTATCATCAGGGATACGGGCACAAGACCGAAGCCTGCTGGACACTCAAAAACTGCATCCAGGACCTAGTAGACAATGGCTCGATCATTCCGAGGAGTAAGCCTAACATTAGCACTAATCCTTTGCCAAATCATGGGATAAATGCTATTATGACTGACCAGGAACCAATCGATCCTTTCAAACTGTTCCTTGAAATGAACAACATCTGTGTCTTGGATTTGAATGACCTGAGCGAAGAAGTCGATGCCATTACCAGGAGCGGGAGGCAGTACGAACCGTTGGTCTTGGATAAAATCCAGAATAAACCCTATCAGAAGGTAAAGGAGCCGAAGGAGGACCCAGTACTCTGACAATTGAAAAAGACACAAGCTAGGGTGTCAATCTGGGAACTTTTGGCATCATCCTTTCCTCATCGCCAAGATCTCTGCAAGGCTTTGAGCCAATTACAGACATCAGTGGAGATTAGCCCTGAAGTACTAGTATCCACCCTTACCCAATCATCCAAACTACAAAGCATCGGGTTTTCTGACGAGGATTTGCCTAAGGAAGGGGGCAGTCATAATAATGCCTTGTATGTCACGGTCCAGACCAGAGACAAAACTGTGCCCATGGTTCTCGTTGACAATGGGTCAGCTCTGAATGTCTGCCCACTAAGGGTAGCCAGTTGCCTGGGGTTAGAAGAAATAGATTTCACCCCCTCTGATCAGATAGTAAAGGCCTATGACAGTACCCGAAGGGAAGTGTTGGGAGTTGCCACGCTTAAGTTAACTGTCGGGCCAGCAGTGATGGAAGTCCCATTCCAGGTAATTGATGTACCAACTAGCTTCAACCTGCTCCTGGGTCGGCCATGGATACATCATACTAAGGCGGTGCCCTCATCCCTACATCAAAAGGTCAAATTCCCCTATGAAGACAAAGTTATCACCATTCAAGGAGATGACTACAATCAGCTTAAAAAACCAAAGGGCCAACCTCTCTTTGAGGTCAACCCTGAGACCGCCAACCTACCCCTTTCGGGATTTCAGTATGATACTGTACAATTCATGGAAGGGAAAACTGCAAACTCTCAAATTCTCTTTGATTTCGGGACGGTACAGATAAACTGTATAGTTCCTCTGATGCAGAAAATGTCCTATTTGCCAGGAATGATTATGGCGAGGTCTGGGAAAACATATCCTGCACTACAATCTTGGGAATGCCCAGTGAATGAAGGGACCTATGGACTGGGTTATGAGCCCACTGACGAAGAGCGTGCTGAGAAAACCCGAAGAGGAAGGAAGGAAAGTATACAGATGCGGCCTTACCTTCTCACTTTGAATAGTTACTTCTGAAAACCCGGAGAAGCAGTTCCTTACTGTGGCTTCCGGGAGCCCTTTTGCTGCCCAACCGTTAAGAAGATGCTGCCTGGGATAGAAATATTCTCGGATGTTTGGGGCAACAAGCCCGAGATAGTAACCGAGCTGGAGGCAGAAGACTTCATGCAGCCTAATCTCTTTGATGAGGTTGCAGTTATCACCGGAAGTGATGGGAATCAAGACTTGTGCAACCTGATCAAGCCGAGCGAAGGACCTCTTGACAATTGGTACGCCGAGAAGGAGCACACTGCTGACAAACCCCCTCCCAAGTCAAACCTAGTACCTCCCTCTGTAAACAAATCCTGTATTGAGTCTGAGTCTGACCCCGAGTCTGAAATCGAGTCAGAGTCTAGTTCTGAGTCGTCCCTGTCGGATCTAGAGGATCCAGATTTCAAATTTGATGTAATCTTTGAAGACGATTCCGTCATAATCAATAAAGGCTTGCAAATTCTTGATTACCCTGCGTGTCTATCTTTCCAAGCATTTCCAAGCAAAAGTAATAATCAAATAAATGAAATAAAAGATGAAAAAGAAAAAATAATGATTGGCAAAGAGGAAAATAAATACACATACATTGCATCTGATTGTATGAACAGGGAACATATCAGTGAATGTTTGAAGAAATTTGCTGATTGCTTCATGTGGAAAGCGAGTGACATCACGGGAATTGACCCAGCAATAGTGGTGCACAAGATTCCAGTGTATCCGGAGACCAAGCCGGTGAAACAGAAGCTCAGAAGACTGAAGACAGAATGGTCCTTAAAAATCAAGGAGGAGGTTGCCAAGCAGCTAGAGAATAAGTTAATAGAACCCATCGCCTACTCGACTTGGTTAGCAAACATAGTGCCGGTTCCTAAGAAGGATGGAATGGTGCGAATGTGTGTGGATTACAGGGATTTGAATAAAGCTTGTCCGAAGGATGATTTTCCCCTGCCACATATTGACTTACTGGTGGATCGAATGGCTGGACACGAAATGGTCTCTTTGACCGATCTTGCTGTCGGGTACAATCAAATAATGATGCATTCGCCAGACAAAGAGAAGACGGCATTCATCACAGAATGGGGAACCTACTGCTATAGGGTCATGCCCTTCGGGCTCAAAAATGCCGGGGCAACCTATCAAAGAATGGCAACAACCATCTTTCACGACATGATTCACGGAGAGGTGGAAGTGTATGTGGATGATATGGTGGTTAAGTCGAAAACAACCGAAGAACATACGACCGCACTTGAGAAGTTCTTCCTTAGACTTCGAAAGTATAATTTGAACCTCAACCCGGCAAAATGTCTATTTGGAGCCACATCCGGAGTATTTCTGGGGCACATGGTTAGTCGGAAGGGCATAGAGATTGATCCTTCGAAAGCCAAGGCCATTTTAGAAATGCCAGCACCAAGGACGGAAAAAGAAGTTCGGGGTTTCCTGGGAAGGCTACAGTACATCAGCCGGTTCATAAATCAATTGGCCGATACTTGTGGTCCTGTGAATACTCAAATTTTGAGGCTCAAAAAGCCACTCCAGGCGGCAGCTGCCGCCCAGCCAGGCGGCACCTGCCGCCCTGGACCCGAAAATGGCCTATAAATAGACCATTTTCAGCCTAATTTTGACACCCCTGTCTGTGTTGACGAACGATCTTCCTCCCTCCCACGCTCTTTGCGATTTCTTTACCGCTTTTTGCATTTTATTTAATTTTTAATTTTTATTGCATTTTTATTGTGATATTTGGACACTAAAATTGAACAAAAACTAAATTAATTTTCCCCAAGCAAGGAATTAAATCTGGAGCTAAGAAGCGGTCGCCAATTAAATCAGGTACTGACGAAACTCTGCCTATTTAATTTTAGCACTTCATGCATATTCTTCTTCTACTCCAACTCTGAATTAAATTGCTGCATAATTGCATTCACGTCATTAATTTGGCAAATAAATTGCCTCAATTAAATATGATTAAGCTTAAACGCCCGATTAATTAATAATCGTGGTATTAAAGTTTAAATCCGACAATATCGGCTAAAATGCCTAGTTAATCAATAACT